>NC_141036.1:50402500-50605000 GCF_052040795.2 Danio rerio
GTTTGACTTGCAACACAGGTAAAGTCAGAATTATTAGCCCTCCTGAATTAATACCACCCGGTCATTATGAATTTGATACTGCATGCCGAATGGAAAGAAAACTTTACCGTTACCCAGAAATCATTTGTGTTGGGTGATGGAGGCTGTAATGAGCATATCGTAAATATTGTTTAACAAGAACAAAACAAAACTGAGCAAACATAAATGTAACAATCACTAGCGATCTAGGGACTGTAGATTGCTTGTGAACACACACACACACACACCACATGAACTACCACGACCAGAATGCATTGCACCAATTAACACCTGCTCCAGCTAACCGTCATCCATACACTCTCTCTCTCTCACACACTCATTTACAGCTGCAGCTCATTCCCACTCATCACCAGGACTATATATTTCAGTTTGTGTGCCCCTCTCATTGTCTGTTTTGTGTTGCTCCTATGATGTCCGTGTGGCCCTGGGTTGTTTTGCCTTATTTTAGTTTGTCTTGTTTTGTCATAGTTTTTTCATTTAATGTTTAAATGCTGCATTTTGTCCCCTCTGAACTTTACACTGGATGGTAAACAAAACAAATTGAACATGAATAATATTCAAATATATAGAAAGTGAAAGTCAGAATTATTATCCCCCCTTTGATTTTTTTTCTTTTTTAAATATTTCCCAAATTATGTTCAACAAGGCAAGGAAATTTTCACAGAATGTCTGATAATATTTTTTTCTTCTGGAAAAAGCCTAATTTGTTTTATTTCAGCTAGAATAAAAGCAGTTTTACATTTTTTTTAAACATTTTAAGGTCAAAATTATTAGCACCTTTAAGCTTTATTTTTTCGATAGTCTACTGAACAAACCATCATTATACAATAGCTTGCCTAATTACCCTAACCTACCTAGTTACCCTAATTAACCTAGTTAAGCCTTTAAATGTCACTTTAAGCTGTATGGAAATGTCTTGAAAAAGATCTAGTCAAATATTATTTACCGTCATCATGGCAAAGATAAAATAAATCAGTTATTAGAAATCAGTTATTACAACTTATGTTTAGAAATGTGTCGAAAAAAATCTTTCCGTTTAACAGAAATTGTGGAAAAAAATAAACAGGGGGGCTAATAATTCTGATTTCAACTGTATATATTTACAACTCTTCATTAATAAATTACACTTTAGGAATGTAGTATCATTAGTAACAATAATGAACTAATAGTAATTACCATAGTATATTTTAGCCTTTACTACAGTAAATTATATACTGTATATAGACCTCCTCTCCCTCAGTTATCAGATGGAAACACTTACTTTACTTTTATAAAGTAACAAAATAAATGGTGTACCTGTTACATTTTAAAGTAAAAAAAAATCTGTCATCTATTACATTTTCAAAGTAACCTCCCCAACACATGCTGAAATGACATATTGTGCAGCCCTAACATACACCTAGACACACACACACAGATTCAGGTCTAATTCTGACCCATAAGATCCAGGGCAACCCCTGGTTAAAAACACAGCAAACCTGCAATATCTGATCCTCTTAATGATGCTGTCAAAACTCCTCAACTTTATGTATCTTTCATACTCTGTAAACACTTCCCTTAGCACATGCTTCCTTTCAGCAACTAAACCTCTCTCTCTCTCTCTCTGGATTTGTTTCAATTTCTATGTGGCTCTTCCAGAGTGATGACAGGAAGTTGGCATCACGTCCACGCAGGGCTTTTACGTCTCTTCATTCTCCCAGGATTCCCTGAGCTGGCATTCAGCCACTATTGTGTTCTCCTGTGATAGTGTACGTTTCTGTGCGTCACTCTTTAAGAATAAAGTTCTAGAGGAGCATCATCCTGCTGTCATGCTTATGCGGAGACGTAGGGTGCAACAACCAGAGCTAAATATCTCATTAGTGACCAGCCGTCCCCTTAAACTCCTCATTCTCCATCAAACTATGCCTACATCTGCACTAATCTGGATACATTTCAGTCTAAAAACACTCCATGTATAAACTCGTTTTCAACTCTTTCTGTCATTCATGCTAAAATGACTGAAAATGCTTTCGTTCAGTACTGCGCATGCTTACACACACTTAAGAAGGGGCCGACTTAGTGATTTAGGGGCCTTAAGCAATTCCAAGTATGGGGCCCAAGCATTAAAACCCAAAACATTCTCTTTCTCTAAAGATATTTTTTCTCTGTAGTTGGGCTGTGCAATTAATCAAAAATTCAGTTTCACTTTCGGCTTCTAATGATTACGAAAAGACATTAATGGAGATAAAACGATTATTCCATCATATACCGCCCCCTTTCCAGTTGTACACATTTGTTGCTCTGCAAACAAATGCCCAGACCTTCTTCTAGGTCTCAGTACTGTCTCAATGTGATCTTCTGGCTAAATACAGGAAATAATAATAATAATAATAATAATAATAATAATAATAATAATAATAATAATAATAACAATAATAATAATAATAATAATAATAATAATAAATAATAATAATAATAATAATAATAATAAGGCTCAGTTTCACGTGAACATTACTAAAGGCATGTACTGTAATGTAACTTTTGCAGCACGGCAGGCGCATCGTTCATTGATGTACAGTCAAATCATTCATGTTTTAAAAGCGCGAGAGAGATCGCATTCTGATGTGTGTGTGTGTTCTCAGCCTCAGAGACGAGCAGAGCACACACATCTGAAGTTATCTTAATGCGAGTGCTTTAATGGTCAAATACAGGCACATTGGTGTCAAAACGCGGTGTGTTTAGTGATTATTCATATTTACCCTCATTTATGTAATAAATAAACGAGTTGAGAATCAAAAGACGTGTGAAAGAGAAACCATAAATCAGAACTGTGCTGCTCTTAAAGTGACAGTGCGCGATATTCCTGCTGCTGACTGTTTTTATCATTAATCAAACAACAAAAGGAGAAAATCACTCTTGACTGAAGGACTTTTGTAGCTATAATTAAAGTTTTTTTCTTACAGTGATGATGCTTAAAGCACAGTTTGATTTATATTTTTATTCTATTGTATTTATTTCTCTTTTTTTATTTACAAGGTGGAAAATAACTGTTTATGTTGATATGATTTTTTTCTTTGCCATGATGACAGTAAATAATATTGTACTAGCTATATTTCAAGATAAGTATTCAGCATTAAGTGCAATTCAAAGGCTTAATTAAGGTAATTAGACACCTCATTTTATAACATTAGATTCTTCTGCAGACAATCAAAAAATATATTGCTTAAGGGGGCTAAAAATATTGACCTTAAAAAGGTTTCAAAATATTTAAACCTGCTTTTATTCTAGCCAAAATAAAAAAAAATAAGACTTTCTCCAGAAAAAAAAATAGGAAATACTGTGAAAATATTCCTTGTTCTGTCAAACATAATTTTGTAAATATTTATGAAAACAATTCACAGAGCGCTAATAATTTTGACTTCAACTGATAATCATTTTAAATAATCGTGATTTCAATTATGACCAAAATAATCGTGATTTTGATTTTTCTCATACTCGAGCAGCCCTACTCTGTAGATTGATTGATATTGCGCACATTTATGTCAACAACAGCAAAACCTTGCCTCTCATAGATGTAAGATGAATTAAAGTCCATCATAAACAACAAAAGACTTACAATACTTCTGAAAATATATATACAGCTGAAGTCAAACCCCCTTTGATTTTTTCTTTCTTTTATAAACATTTCCAAATGATGTTTAACAGAGCAAGGAAATTTTCACAGTATGTCTGATAATATTTTTTCTTCTGAAGAAAGTCTTATTTGTTTTATTTCAGCTAGAATAAAAGCAGTTTTAAATAAATAAAAAAACAGTTCAAGGTCAAATTATCAGTCGTTTTAAGCTATATATTTTTTCTATAGTCAACAGTACAAACCATCATTATACAATAACTTGCCTAATTACCCTAACCTGCCTAGTTACCCTAATTAACCTAGATAAGCTGTTAAATGTCACTTTAAACTGTATAGAAGCGCTTAGAAAAATTTCTAGTAAAATATTATTTACTGTCATCATGGCAAAGATAAATTAAATCAGTTATTAGAGATGAGTTATTAAAACTATTATGTTTAAAAATGTGTTGAAAAGATCTCTCCGTTAAACAGAAATTGGGGGGGGGGACGGGGGGGGGCAATAATTCTGGCTTCAACTTATATATATTCCCCACTATAAAACATTCAAATCTAAAAGTAACTGGCTATTTAAAACAGATCAATGTGTGATCAATACAGGTAGAGTACACAACCAGCAAAAAACAAAAACATTTGATGCGACAAAACACTCAAACTTTGTTTTAAGCACAAAACAAGCACTTATTGAAACAAAATGAGTCATTCCGAACTTCTATATCAAAAAGACAATTGCTGTGTCTGACAACTCTCCCCGCTGACAATACGTGCACTTTCTATGATTAATCTTTTCTCGAAAATTGACATGTTAATTTCAGACAGGAGTTGACAGAAATTACTGTGATATTTAAGATGCAGAAATTATGTCACTGTGATTGGTCAGATCGCCTGTCAATCAAACTCCTGGCCGAGAGACAATTGTAAAAATTACCATGTGCACATCAACAATGGCAGGAAACAATAAAAGCCTATAATAGTTCAATTAAAATAATATACTACCAATTTAACACTAAATCAGGCTAAAACCAAGAATGTTTTGAGTTAATTTCAGCCGAAAATTCAAAGTGAAGTTAAACCAGCAGGGTAAACATCTTTGATCTCTCATTGGTCAGCAGAGATTATGAAAACAGGTAGGCGTGTCTGATATAGAATTCACATTTAACTTATTTCTTCAGTTTAGTCTGTCAAGGTCAGGCGTACACACGTAAATATATCTGAGAGTTGATTATAGTAGAAATTGAAATTGTATCTAACACACAGATTGGCATGGTTGTTTTTCCTCCATGTTCACCACAGTAAATGTGCTTTAATTAAACCTAACTTTTGTATGAAGTAATCGTAAAAAAAATTGTGATTGAAGGTGATTGTGATGAAAAGCTTATTTGCAGAGCTGGTACAAATACACATCAGAATAGGGAAGAAAAGGGATTTAAGTGACTTTAAACATGGCATGGTTGTTGGTGCCAGACGGGTTGGTCTAAGTATTTCAGAAACTGCTGATCTACTGGGATTTTCACGCACAACCATCTCTAGGATTAACAGAGAATGATCTGAAAAAGAGAAAATATCCAGTGAGCGGAAATGCCTTGTTGATGCCAGAGGTCAGAGGAGAATGGTCAGACTTGTAGTACTAGTAAGTTGTACCCAATAAAAAGGCCAATAATAAGGCCGGTGAGTGTACAGTGCTCAACATATCGTCACCTTAGAATTATAAGGTTCTATTTGACATTTTTGTCAAAACTAAGTTATTCACACATTCTTAATACATGACAACTTATGTACATTGTGAAGTTTTTTGTGTAATTTGTTTACATTAAGACTATTTATTTAAAAAAAATTAAAATGAAATATTTTTATTTATATATATATATATATATATATATATATATATATATATATATATATATATATATATATATATATATAGTCAGTGAAACATTTTTACTGTTTATTAAACTTTGTTAAACAACTCATTTGCTCATTGTCTGTCTTCTTTTCAAGTCTTTTAATTTTATATTAAGCCTTGAAGGGCAAATACCTAATTTAATTCATGGGGCATATAATTCAATAAATATAATTCAATAATTCATATAAAGCATATAATTCAATAAATAGGACCATATTAATAACATAAAATCAACATCTACACTGGACAAATCTGTCTTGTATGCTTGATTTAAACAAGAAAAAAATATTCATCCTAAAACATTAAATGGAACCTTATAATCTCTCATTTAAATGAATATTTTCTATAGGAAGCTTAACAATTTTAAGCTTTTTTTTTTTTTTTAAAAGAGCAAAATTCAAGAGAAACAAACTAACAAACAAAAAAAAGTATAAAATTTTGTTGACATTTTTGCAGTTTGTAATTTTTTCCAATATTTTGCATACATATTCCATACATTTATGTAGAGCACTATAAATATGGCATTTTATTTATTTCTTTATTGGTCTGATGGCTGTCTGAAATACTCGATTGTGATTGGTCAGTCGTGACATTCCAACAAAATAACAAGCTCAATCAAAATCTACTCAGTTGACATACTAAAAAAAAACATCTATTAACTTTCTAAGTAGATCTTAGAAGAAGAGATCAATAATCCAAACAACGTCACGTCCCTTTTAAATAACCCAAATGAAAGTATGGCCTTGTGAACTAGCAATGAGAATGTGATCGCTCTGTGGGTCACATGACACGGCCAGCAGCTCCGCACATTCACTCTTCAGTATAAGTAACAGTCAGAGGCCAACAGGCCGCCGTGTTGTTGTGTAACTCTAAACCGGCCGTTCGCACAGAGATCACAGGCCTCGTGACAGCGTCCACACCGATGCTAACAACCATTACATGACATCAACATTAGCTCTCTCCAAACTATGAATGGTGGATGTGTGTATTTAAGAGGGAGGGATCAAGTGACTCACCTAAAACACACACACACACACACACACACACACACACACACACACCAGCACTGAGGTGGCAGTCAGCTTTACGTCTGTGACTCATGTTTACTTCACTTATTACACGCAATCGGCTCTATTTCCATGCTGCAGTGTTAATATTTACCTAATGATAGAAGCACATCTCCACACCCTCGCAAAAAAAAAAAAAGAAATATCCATAAGCTAAAGATTATGCTCCATGCTAGCTCATGGAATCACAAATACCTCTCTGTTTGGATCCTGGAAAGTTTGTTGCATTCATTTACTAGTAAAATTGTGATGGAGTTCTGGTTTGTAATTGTGTTCCTGAGGTAAACATTTGTATTCCTGGACCTTATGCTTATGCAATATTATTGATTTTTTTTTTATGACATATATAATTTTTAAAACATTTTTGAACACTTATTACTATAAATAAAGCTAAATTTGAATTTTGATTAGAAATGTGCATTGGTAAGAAATTAATCTGTTAAACTTGAAAGATTTGTCCACCATAAAACCTTACATTGGATTAGTATGTTTTGTTTAATAGCCAAAAATATGTTCTTAATACGTTAAACCTTTTAAACGTGGACCACAAAACCTCATGTTGCCTCCGTTTTGAATAACAGCCAAAAATACGCTCTATGGGTCAAAATTATTGACTTTTATGCCAAAAATCATAAGAATATTAGTTAGAGATTATGTTCCATGAGATATATTGTATATTTCCTACTATAAATACATTAGAACAGAATTTGTGATTAGAAATGTGCATTACTAAGAACTTAATCCGTTAAACGTGGACCACTGACGTTATGTTGGATGGGTATGTTTTGGGTAATATCATTATTATTATTATTATATTATTATTATTATTATTATTATTAATATGTTTGGGTCAAAATTATTGACTTTTTTATGCCAAAAATCATAAGAATATCATGTTCCATGAAGATATGTTGTACATTTTCTGCTAAAAATAAATAAAAACTCAAATTTTGATTAGAAATGCGCATTGCCAAGAACTTAATCTGTTAAACGTGGACCACAAAACATTGTTACCTTATCTGTTTTGGGTATTAGCAGAAAAATAGAAAACAGTCAAAATTATGGACTTTTTTTGCCAAAAATCATGAGAATATTAGGTAGAGATGGTGTTCCATGAAGATATGTTGTACATTTCCTACTATAAATACATCAGAACTTAATTTTAGTTGAGACATGTGCATTTAACCTGCACTTAATCTGTTAAACGTGGACGTTATTGTTAAACGTGTAAAACTCATGTTGCCTTATGTTGGATGGGTTTTGTTTTGGGTAATAGCCAAAAATACATTGTATGGGTCAAAATTGCTGACTGTCAACAATCATAAAAATTTAAGTTAAAGATCATGCTCCAAGACATGTTGTATATTTCCTACTATACATAAATCAGAACAGAATTTATGATTAGAAATGTGCATTACAAAGAACTGGTAAACGTTAACCACAAAACCTTATGTAGTCTTATGTTGGATGGGTATGTTTTGGATAACAGCCAAAAATATGTTGTAAATGTCAAATTATTGACTTTTTATGCCAAAAATTATAAGAATATTGGTTAAAGATCAGGTTCCATGAAGATATGTTGTATATTTCCTACTATAAACACATCAGAACTGAATTTTTGATTAGAAATGTGTATTGAAATGTGCAAGTTAATTTGAACAATGTTAAAGATTCAGTTTCAAACTATAGATTGTCAAATAGTTGCATCTCAGCCAAATATTAGTCTATATATAGAAAATAGCAAATATTACCATTTGATGTGTTTTTTTATGTGCAAATTCTTATACATAAGAAACAATGACAAAAAATACTGCTCTAATAAACAATGACTATGCATATTGTATATATGTAGATATATTTTAAATCACAAACAAATGTCACTACAAATAAAAAACACAAAGGAACAACAAAAATGTTTTACGCTCTGCTGTTTGTTTTCTGTTAACTATATATGAATGATAAAAGATTTTCTTGGTTTGTCTGACTTTCTATAAACACAAACCAGGAGTTTTCAAACAAACAATTCACAGTAAAAATTGTAGAGATTGGTTGTAAATCATGAGAGAATCCATTTATTTTATTATAGTGACAAGATTTACACTTCTAATAATATGTCAGGGATAAGATAAGATATATAATGCTACACATGTAATATTTTAATTGCTTCTTTCAGTGAAAACGAACTACATAAATTGTCAGAAGAATGACATATATAAATGAACAAACATATACAAAAATGTGGCCATAAGTTTAACACTTTTCAAAACTGAAATGTATGCATTACTTGTAAAAAAATAAACTTTCCATTAATGTATGCTTTGTTAGGATATGACAATACTGGCAGAGATAAAAAATAAATAAATAAACAAAATAAATAAATAAATAAATAAATAAATAAATAAATAAATAAATAAATAAATAAATAAATAAATAAATAAATAAATAAATAAAATAAAATAAAATAAAATAATAAAAATTTAAAAAATTTAAAAAATTTAAAAAATATAATAATAATAATAAAACTGAGAAAATAGCCTTTAAAGTTGTCCAAATTTAGCGCTTAGCAATGCATATTACTAATAAAAAAAATATGATATATTCACAGAAGGAAACGTGCAAAATATCTTCATGGAACGTGATCTTAATATACTAATTATTTTTGGCATAAAAGAAAAATGTATACTTTTCATCATAACACCTGGGCGCATGAAAAAGTTTGCAAAGCCCCGTTAAATTGAACAATTCCCTCAATTATTGCACAGGTACACATCCAAAAATGTGGCAAAAACACATTTAATAGACAATCAAATTACTCAAGACCTATAATAACATGTTTACTTAAAGCAATGTGGAATAAAACACCTCTAATTCTCCATATTCTCCTCACTCTGAAAGCCATTGAGTGTGGTTTGTAAGTCAGTGGACAGCGCCGTGGTGCTGAAACCTCTGGCGCCGCAGCCTCAACGCTCAGGTCAAAACAACATCAGATATTCACATCGATTAAACCGGAATAGCGTGCTGGTATACTATGAGCTGTCATTATGAACTGTGCACTAGTAACACAAGCGAAAATGGCGCATAATGCAATGCAAAAGCATGAAGACAATCAAGCAAAGGCCTGATCTCCAGAACCCAAATCTCCCACTACACCATCATATCAGTCAAACCAACAGAGATTTCACTCTCTATCTCCAGCATTCAACTCGAAATGTGTTTTCTTTAAAGATACAAAACAGAATCAGCTCTTACTTCAACATTGACTGCTCCTTCTCCTCCTCTTTCTTCTGCCTGTCCATGACACCGAGGATGATCTTCCTCTCCTCCTCGGTGAGGTGGCTCAGGTCCGGCATCTCCGGCAGGACAGGCCCGCTGCGGGGCCCGGCTGGAGCCGACATCTTTACACGCCGATGCTGAAGAAGATCAATAACCAGACTTAATCCATGATGAATGCAAGGTCTATTTGATCAATCATCATCATCTGATCAGGATGATCAGGAATCAAAGCATCACAACCCACAGCAGCATCTCTGATGACGCTTGAAAACACTTTTAAAAAGGTGGTTAGGTTAGACTACCGGTGAAATGATTACAGTGTGAGCCCTTAGACTGTAGTACATGGGTTTTACAGCATCAGATCAATCATTCTCAGAGCAGCTGGTCCTTTTAAAGGCTACTGAAATGAACGCGATGCCGTCTGATGTTCTCCTCTTCCTCAACTCAAAGAGAAAATTAGTAAAGCGACGACGCATTATGAATAAAAGAGCAGATCTCAGATGTTTATTCCAGATCTCAGTTGAGGATGTGAAAGAGCCTCTTGCCTTTTATTTGGCCATCATCCTGTTCAATCCTGTCTAACCCATCGCTGTCATCGTCCTGGGAAAGTTCTTTTGCATCTCATAATAAACGCTCGTTTCCCTTTTGTGTCCCTCTGCTCCGTCGCCTCGCTTTCCTCCAGCTTTAATAATTCTTGAAGATATCTTAAATACACAAAAATGGATGCAGCGACACAGAATCCCAACTGGAAGAGTGTAGGAGGAGCTAAACCGCCCGGCCGGGAGGCGAATTTACTAAACGTACTATGGCGAAATGCTAGCTATGAATATTCATGAGGCGGCGTTTGTGATTGGAGCGAAGAGACTCGACGTCAGCACGGTCTACTTAACATTCTAAAGATGGCGTCGGGCATTGGAGAGCATGGAATAAACGTCAGTTAATATCCATAAAGCTAACATTGACGCGTATTTGTACATCCACAACTCGGATAACTACAGAGGAAATTATTTTATATTCATTGATTCACACTACAGCATATACCTGAAGTATTCCGTTTTATACTACATGTTCTTTAAATAAAACATTACACAATACACACTACGCTCCTAAAACATCACATTTTCCTTTGCATTTAACAAAACGTTCCTAATTAGACTTAAAGTAAAACTTTTTTTTTATATTTTACATAATAATACAGTATTTCTCAACCACGCTCCTGGAGGACCACCAGCACTGCATGTTTAAGCTGTCTCCTCTGTCACACCTATTACAGGTCTTTCAGTCTGCGAGAGGATCAAACAGACTGCTTCCAGATGCTATTGGTCTATGCTAATGGGCTACTGGTCTGAATCAGGTGTGTTTGCTTAAAGAGACAAGGAAAATGTGCAGCACTGGAGGTCCTCCGGGAATGTGGTTGAGAATCACTGGTATAACACATTAAAATATGATCTTTCCTAATTGTTTGGCCAGACAATTGTTTGTTCAATATTTTAATTACCAAATAGTAATGAAAGAATTAGTGACAATTAGCCAAATAGATAGTAATTCTGTTATTCAGGAATAAAGCAAGAACTATTGATCTATATATGTTAAATGATCAAGTCTTGACTGTTATACGTCTCCTTGATGGCATGAATATTAATCAAAACCTTTGCCATAGTAGGTCTCGCAATTTCATTGACAGCAAGTGGAAAACCATTGTAAAAAGGCGGACTGGACTGTGCACTCGAACAGGATCGGTCTTGATATCTAAAAATAACCTGAGCAGGGCCTCTTGACTATGAAAAGTATGGACCCATAATGCATCAATTTATAACAATCTTTATGAATTAATACTAAATCATTTCTTTTTAAAGAGATAATATACAATAACGTTTTAAACTGCTAAATAAAACATCGTGCATATTGTTGATTTAGAGCCAAAATTAAAATACTTGAAGCTAAACTCATATTTATGCATTAATGAATTAAATATTAATTGGGTGATTCTTGATGTCCTTTAAGAATGCTCATTAACTATGACCTTCATTGATAGGAGCCTTTTTACATTATATAATGCACAGTCCATTAGTTAACATGGTCATTCATAAGTGATACTGATCCATTGAACATTGTTTACAATATATTAAATGCAAGTTACAAAGTGTTTCTAAGGTCTTGCTATAAAGGCCATTTCTGACAATATTGATTATTCCTTACCCTCATTTATCAGATCCCTATATAGGTGAGTATTAAGAGAGTAGATTGAGATGATAGGATTATGAAGGGGTGAAGATAATCGTATATCTCATTAAAGCATTAAAGGCTTTTACAGGATGAGGAAAAACAGCTTTGCACATGCCACAAACAAACATTAAATATCAAGTTTGCATTAAATAATTAGTATAGATTTCTATAAGAGAGTCAGAAAGTGACCCAATACTCACCTTTCTTTCTTACCTTAGTACATTATTGCAGTCCCTCAATTGACTTCAAATATGGCCAAAACAACAACAGTGAGAGCACCTAAAAGGTAATCTTTATTTTACATATGAGAGCACAAAACCAGTCATTAAGATCAATATTTGGCTTATATCATTTGAAATCTGCATAAAAAAAGCTTCCATTGATGTATGGATTGTTAGAACTGGACAATATTTTTGGATTTGGAATCTGAGGCTTCAAAAAACATGCAATACTGAGAAAAGATTGCCTTTAAAGAAGAAATTAAGTTCTTAGCAATACATATTATGAATAAAAATTAAAATTTTGATACATTTATGGTAAGAAATTTACTAAAATATCTTCATGATGGATGATTTTTGGCATGAAATAAAAAAACTATTACTTTTGACCCCTACAATGTGCTTTGGGCTATTCCAATAAATATACTCGTAAAACTTAAAGACTGGTTTTGTCATGCAGGGTGACATATGAACAGCCGATTTGACTTATCACTCGATGGAATGGCTGTTATCAGTGGCTATCAGCTGATACACTGTAAAACCTGATAAGTTAAGGTAACTCAAACCATTTCAGGAAACTGATTGCATCAAACCATTTAAGTTCAAAAACTAGTCCTAATGAGTACTGTGAACCTAAACCATTTGAGTAAATGAAGCAATTTGAGCACAGTAAAACTCAATAAATGAAGAGAACTCAAACCAAATGAGTGGAAACTGATTGCAACAAACAATGAGTTAAAAAAACTGATCTATATGAGTACTGTAAACTTGCTCCATTGTTGAAGTAATGAGGAATTAAAGTAAAGCCTGGTTTATACTTCTACATCAAGTGACCGGCGTAACCAACGGTGCATGCAACGCGCGTAGCTGTGCATTTATACTTCTGCAAACTGTCTCTGTTGGTCTGCAATAACACTTCTGAAACGCTAGTTGGCAGTGAGGTGTAAATGTTCCTCTGTGTCGAGTTTCTTCTCTGCTGTTTTGCTTTTCCTGAACACTTCCTGAATGTACAAGTGGCTCAAACTCGCTCATTTTGAGGCAGGAATCGGCGGACGTGCAACAACTTTAACTATGTGGTAAACACAAAACAAAACTTTCCATCCGGAGCTCCTTCACAGGACTCCACACTTGTAAACAATCGCTCCATCAGGGTCGCGCAATTCACGAGGCTCTCTGTGCCGCCCAGACTGGTCAGCGCTACCAAGCCGACCAATCACAGAGCTTGCGCTACGTGTCGTTGCGACGTGTAGTTAAATTTTTTGAGAGGTGCACGTCAGCGACGTCAACGGCCACGGCGTAGGGCTATGCGCCAACGCCGTAGCATACGCATGCGTTTGACGCAGAAGTATAAATCAGCCTTAAAGGGTCACGAAACACCAAAACACATTTTTTGAGCTGTTGACAGTCGTATATGTGTCCCACACTGCTAAAAACACTATTAAGACACCTATATTTCACTAAAAAGTGTAAATTGGTTGTTTTTGCGTTATTTCAAGCAAATTCGTACTTCCGGTTTGAAACGAATTTTTGAAGCTGCGTCACGGTCATGACATAATAGCCTGTATTCCAGCGTGCAGACTGGGCGTCTGTGCCAGAGTGAGTCTTATTACGTCTTACAGTGTGTTGCATTAATGCATGAGTAAGGCTTGGTTCAAACCAATCAGCGCGCTCTATTGTGCAACTTCATTAATATTCATTACTATCACCGTGTTTTCAGGACAGAGACGCCACGTTGTGTTGGCAAAACAAGCGTGAAGTGTTGCTTTTATAGTTTGCTGCAGTTAAGTTTCGTTTTCATTTTCTCTCTGTGAGAGCTCAGAGTCACGTGTGGATTACAGTGTACGCGACGCTCGACAACAATAACTTATGTGTCTAAGGAGGATTATTGTTTACCTGAGAGCTGTTCTCATCTGCAAACGCTGAGATCTGGATTTGTTTGTAGTCTTCTCTTCATAAAGACGCGGCTCTAGTTGCTTGTGATTGTTCTGTCTCTACAGATTTGGTAAGTGAGCGACCAGTGCTCTTTGTTTATTCAGTTTGTTCGTATCTAACAAACTATTGCACAGAGTGTAAACACGTTAGCACCACAACCAAACTTTAACCTCGTGTATGGTTTTTACCGCATTTTGTGACCGGAATAACACGCGCGGCTTTCTGACACTACCTGTCGGAAATGCGGAGGTTTTTTTTCTCTCATTCGCCGTGCGGTATAAAACATTGCATGAAAAATACACGCTTAGAGCAGCTCCTCGAATCAAATATCTCGTGTGTCGCGAGGGGCATGAATGAATTCCCTGAATGAAAGAGCCAAACTGCAGTTAAAGTCCACCATTTAATAATTTGGCAAATAATTCGACTACAGATGTCCATGTAGGTTAAACACCATCACTTTCTCCTGTATGTGTGTGTGTGTGTGTGTGTGTGTGTGTGTGTGTGTGTGTGTGTGTGTGTGTGTATTTTGACTCTGAAACTCGCGCGTGCCCAAATAGACACTCCCACACCATCCCACTTTTCTTCCTCCGACACTCCCCCCTAAACAGAGCTGGACACGCCCACTTTTCTGACTTTTTCCAAAGTAGAGGTGTGAAAACACCCTGCTGAAACGAGGGGCTTTCATGGACCTTTAAATCATTACCTTCAACACCGAGTTCAAAACTCTTTTCAAACGATTAGAACTAACTTTCAGTAAATTTTGAGTTAACTACACTGGTTTCATTTGATAAAGTTGACTGTTAGGTTTTACAGTGTAGATATGGACCAGTAGGGGCCTTCTGTGACTACTGGTAGGCTTAGAAGGCTGTTGTCATCCATTCACATGGGTAATCAGCTATATTTCAGCTAGAATTATATTATTAATTAAATTTCCCATTAATTGTATTTTATTAATGTCTACCCCTAGCCAAACCCAACTCCCAACCGTCACAGTAATGTAAAAACAAATCTTGATCTGGAATCTTTTCCATTAGTATAGCTGATTAACCATGTGCATGGATAACAGCCTTCTGAGCATACTGGTAACTGCAGAAGGCCCCTACTGGCCCATATCTATCAGCTGATAACCACTGATAATGTCCATTTAATTGAGTCATAACATTCACAGCAGGTGCATATGAATTCAAGTAATGGTACGGCAAATTGAAAACATGAATATTCAGAGTAAACTTTTTATTTTTATTGTTCATAGTCTAACAACAGCAACTCTAGTACGGTGTCCATGTAAAATTAATTAGAAATGGGTGTTTAACAGAAACCTGCAATATACCGAAAGTCTGTGTGTATATATGACAGTCATAATCTTAGTATAGAAGTAAAGAAGAGGCCAAAGGGTGGAATATTCTGGAGCATGTCCGAGTGTGGAGAACAAAAACCCATCCACCGAAAGCACCTCTTTAATTGGTCTCTTACTCCACAACCTTCACCACATGTTTCTCCTTTTCTGTCAGCAGGGGAACAGATCCTGGCTTGCTGTGTTTGCGGACGTTTTGTTCCCTGAAACACACGCGCACACACACACACACACAGAAGCACAGACAATCAGAATGCCAATCAAACTGAAACATGGATTCATTTCCTTTTCTTGCCAGCACAATGGAGACAAATGGCAGATTTAAAGACTGAGTGCGTCATTTTTCTTTTTCCTAATGCAAGATGAAGGTGTTAATGATGTTTTGGTATGCAATGCATAGGAGTTTATGCTAGAGGCAAATGAACATTTTCATTTTTTGGTGAATTAACACCAACATGAGCATGAATGAATGAACATGAGCACTTACATTTCACCCAAAAATGAGAATTTCCTTGCCTTTTCAGGTGATTCTAAATGTTTCTGAATTTCTTTTATTGACCACAAAACAAGGTATTGTAAAGAATGTTGGGGAAAAAGTAGTCATTGGCTAATGTTTTCTTCTAAAGGTGAGAATTAAACTTGTACAAAACTGGAATATTGGATGGGGGGGGGGGGGGGGGGTGGAGATACGTTCTTTGTTTTTGTTTACAAAAAGTTTACGTTCTAACATTACTTTAGTTCCAACCCCAATCAGATGCACCTGGGCTCTTATGCCGCGGTTTGAGCATCCAAAATTCTGTTGTACAGTGCTACTAAAAGGAGCGGGATTAAACAAGATAATTAGACATTTAAAATAAGCGAGCGATTTTTAAATTGCTGTACAGAGAGGTCATGTTTTGATTTTCGATTGGTTTCACGCAGTCACGTAATGCAATTTCGCAGGTCAGAGTTCACCAAGCTTGAACATTGCAACGCAGTGAACTGCGAAACTTGTTGCACGAGCTTGCATTTCTACTCTGTCGCATTTGCGTGCATATGAATGAAAGTGGGGAGAAAAGTGCAGTATGACTGCGGCTTTACTAGGCTTTCTAGAAACATCCATGCAGGTGTGTTGAGGCAGGTTGCAGGACACTGGCCCCACAAGACTGAATTTGGGCACCTATTACAAAACATTTGCTAATATCTAAAAGAAAAACGTAATTTGCTGTGGTGGGAGAAGCAAATGTGGGCCTTTTTTCTTATATAATAAGTGGCTTGACACACTTTTTGTGAGCTCAGATGCTCAAGACAGTTCTGGAGCTAATAAAACTGATCCACTCTGACAACAGACTTTAACAAAATTACAAACAATGCAATTTGGAAACATTGCAAAGGTTGAAAAATGAAAATTAGTTACAATGCACACCTATAAGTCTAATACTTGTTTATTAAAAACAAATAGGGTTATAAACTAATTCTTATAGCAATGAGTGTACTGCAGTTATATTATTAAATATTTATGTTAAAAAAGTTATCTAATAATTCCAGCCAGCTTTTAGTGAATTTGTAATATTTTCAAAATCACAGAACTTTCAGTTGTTATATGTAAAAAAAAAAAAAAAAAGCCTACATACATGCAGGACCATTCCAATATTTTGCTTGTCTCCAACTATTGACAGCAGATCTCTCAATGAGAGAGAGGAATTTGCACTCTTTACTGCTCCATTCATTTAATCTATCAAATGTAATGTAATTTAGACCATCACTGTGCCTCTTGAGATCTCTTCTCACTTGCTCATTCTCTCTCATCGCCATAATTTCCGGGTATTTTAACTCATTTTGGGGGATCACGGAACCGGCACGAATGAATATGCAGAAGACATCCAGAGTTGCTGGAAGACTTCATAATTAGACACTAGATAGAGGAGATAGTTCCGCTCACATCACAGCATTGGATGTGTGCAACGTATCTGAAGAGCGGGGAGGCATGCAGGACGTATTTAAGGACCGGACGGGAGACGCGTGATTTCCGGGAGATTATCATTTGTTTCGGGGCATCCGAGAGTCTCTATGCATTTGCGGGAGACTCTTGGAATTTTCGAGAGACTTGGGATGTCTGTATCTGTATATATTTTAGCTGCAGTGAAGCGAGTGCAGAACAGAAATGACATGCTGTTGTTTAAATAAGATATTACATACGGCTATTTAGCTTGTTTATAAAAAAAGTTGTGATCTGGCGCTATATAGATAATACAATTATTGTGACTTCAAGGGGGGCGGGTACAGCCGTTGTGTAATTGAGCTAATTGTGTAGACCTATTCAAAACACGAGTTTGTAACCACGATGACACAAACCGGATCAGGGGTAGTATCAACTTGTGCAAAGTGCAGTGCTAACCTTGCTTCTACCCTTCTTTTACCCAGGGTTAAAAGCTATACCCAGTACTGTGAAAACAATAAAAACATGTTAACATTTTCTGAAAGGAACTTACTTCCTGCGGCGTGCTTCCTTCATTTCCTTCAGCTCTCTCTTCTGCTTCAGGACGTCTCTGGGCAGGTGGCGATGGCGGGCAATGCGTCTCACCTGTGGATGGTGCTGGAATTTCTGTATCAGCTTTTTGTTGTAGTTTGCGGCAGTCTTTTCTCGGGTAGAAAGCTGTGAAGAATGAGACTTGTGTCAGTGGTTGAGTTCTTCATATGCAGGTAGGGAAATTCCAGAAATAACACTTCTAAAAGAGCTGCTGGGCTGGAATTGAACCAGATTTTGTCAAAAACCCAAATACAAAAATAAAAATTAATTTAAAAAAATAATCTAAAACACATAGTTATGTGTAATAACAAAGGAATGACAAAGAGAAAGCACTAAACTACTGAATCATTTAATACCTTATGAAAAGGGCTTTTTTGCTGATGGCAGCTTAAAGATGCCGCTCATTTGGAGAATGATGTCACATGTATTTCTCAGGTGTGTTTTTCCACACACTTTAACAGAGTGTCAAAATCTTGATGGTTCTGTGGGTCTCGTCTATTAAATCTGAGCTTTATTTTGTATTCTCTAATGGATTCAGTTCAGGTGATTGACTGGGCCATTCCACAGCTTGATTTTCTTTCTCTGAAAGCATTTGAGAGTTTCCTTGGCTGTGTTTTGAATCATTGTCCTGCTGAAATATCCACCCTGGTTTATTCTTCATCCTCCTGCTAATGTAGATGCTAGACTGAAGCAGCTAATATTTATTTACACCGATGAAGGGCAGAGGGTTGCTGAAGAACTACCGAGTGATTTTAGCTGGTGTCTGAGCTTTTACTGCCTTTCTACACTTTCCTTTCCTTCATGTGTTCAATACCTTTTCACTGTGTCGTTTCATTACACATAACTTATAAACTAATTATTTTGTTTTCTTTGCACATATGCATTTTTTGTTTGCTACCAACATCAGGGGAAAACGTCAAGCCAACAGCACCTTTAGAAATATGTTTTCTCAAAAAATAATGACGTGTTCAATACTTCTTTCCCCTGCTGTATATTTACCAAGTGCAACAATACATAAAACTTCACTTCACGTCAGTTCAACCTGCTTTCAAACTGTGTTATTGTAGTCATTCCTTAGCAGAACTTTGAGTAACACAATAGAAGAGGCACACACATGCAAGATCTTGATAAGAGGGTATTAATTTGGCAATGCACATAAAACAGCAGATTTGTCAGTAGGAGAAACGCAGCTACGTGTTTATCTATCTCTCGATCATAAAATTTCTATGGCTCCTAAGCTTCGGCACGTCTCACTCCGCACCCCTTCGAGAGCTTTTATTCTAATTAAAAGCAATGATTTTCTCAAATTCAATTTGTATAGGGCAATCTAATAGCTGCTGATGCCATCAGAGAGCTCCGGAGGAAAGTCGGAAAGGCCTGTTAACTCTTATTTACGAATTTCTTGATAGCGTCACATGAGGGGGAAAAATGAACATGACTCTGCGGTTTCTTTGGAGACATCTCATAACAGAGCTGTTGGCGTGTTTGTAGTCCTTAAAGCCAGAAGAGACTAAGCATTACAGACATTTTTAATTTATTAGCACATTACTTTGAGAAATATTCTAACTTTGTCCTACAAGATACAGATGTATAGTAAACAATCAAACTTTTTAACTTGAATTTTAAATTCGTTTTGCTTCTAAAATTGTCAAGTCACAACATCGAAACTACATTTCCCATAACGAAGAACAGATACTTTTCTTAAAGTTACTTTTATTTTAATAATAACCAGTTGTTAAGGTTACCAAAAATATCCAAAACATTGTTAATTGAAATAAAGCTGGATAAGAACAAAATCAATAGTAACACACTTTATTTTGATGGTCCCTATTGTACGTTTTGTTGACTAAAAATTGCATTGCAACTACATGCCAATTGACTTCTCATTTGAGTATCAGTAGACTGGCATACTCACACTATGCTATCCGAACCGTGCCCAGGCCCGTTTTTCGGATCGTTTGAGAAGTGTGAGTGCACTGAATCGGACTCAGGCATGGTTCACTTGGCCGGCCCTGACCCGGTTGGAAGAGGTGGGCCTGAGTGTGGTTCACTTGGGCTTGGCTTGGGCGAAACTGAAAGCGAGACGTGACTTTTAAAGGACTGTTTCATATGGATTTATTAATCAATCTTACTGTTTAAAGAACTCTCACTGCACAACAGCTGCGCACCTTCAGCAAACCGCCTTAATCCTGCAGCACAAGGGCTTTATGAGTGTTAATGAGCGCCAAAAGTGGCAGATCTGTTCAGCAAAATATCTGACTGCGTGTCACCGCATCCCTAAGGATTGTTTGGCGAAATATTTGACTGCATATCGAACGACTTAAATGATATAACTAGAGAAATATCCACTGTGCTGAGCGGGAGCACTTACTGAACAGCGCAGCATCGATGATGTAAGTGTGCCCAGGCCCGATTTTAATGTGAGTGTGGGCCGTCGGGGGAGACGGGAGGGGGGAAAAGCGTGCTTTGGCCTGGTTCGAAGCAACTGTACATAGTGTGAGTACGGCCTAATATCTGCTGACACTGCTCCTTCAACAGACATTTAACTGACTAAAAGCAACTCTGCAAGTACATGTCAACTTACACTATCCCCAACCTAACAGTCTACTTACAATCTAATAAATTCAATTCAATTCAGCTTTATTTGTATAGCGCTTTTACAATGTAGATTGTGTCAAAGCAGCTTCACATAAATGGTCATAGTAACTGGAACAGTGTGGTTCAGGTTTTAGTGTTTAAGTTCAGTTCAGTTCAGTTTAGCTCAGTTCAGTGTGATTTAATCATTACTGAGAGTTCAAACACTGAAGAGCCAATTCATCGATGCGTAGCTCTACCAATCCTGAACCATGCGAGGCAGCGGCGACAGCGGAGAGGGAAAAAAAACTTCACCTGATGGGAGTGAAGAAAAAAAACCTTGAGGGAACCAGACTTGGCATGAAGATGCAATGCAACTTAAATTCAACAAAATGCCATAAAGTGATACCAAATATTTTATGAAAAACTTTAAATGACTTTGATATGCTGCATGAAATATAAATAAGTAAAACCATAAAAAAGTAAACTTCAGAAATATGCAAAAATTAGCAAATTACATAAATTAAAATAAGTATATTATTAGTCATCAAAATGAAAGCAAACAGCAAACATAAAAGATAACTCAAAATATTAATAAAAACTTTATTAAAATAAAAACATTTCTAAAATAACATTAAGAATTTAGGGGGTGAAATTCATTTCATTTTCATCATATAACAACCAATTTTGGCAAGATTTTACAATAACTTTCATTAAATTGAGTTAAGTACATTAGTTAAAATAACGAAAACTACCTAGTATTTAAATCTTAGTTAACTTTTACGTAATAATTAATTAGCTAATTACTGTAAAAATATATTGATAGTTGGTTGGCAGACATTTTAATCTGAAGTATATTAAAGTTAATGATTTTACATGGATAAAACAATGCCTGAAATGAAAATCTTTAAGTTTAATTCATTCATTCGGCTTAGTCCCTTTACTCATCAGGGGTTGCCACAGTGGAATGAACCACCAACTATTCTAGGATATGTTTTACAAAGCGGAAGCCCTTTCAGCTGCAACGCAGAAATGGGAAAAATTCATACACACACTCATACACTACTGCCAATTTAGTTTAGTCAATTCACCTACAGCGCATGTCTTTGGACTGTGAGGGAAACCCACACAAACACAGGGAGAACATGCAAACTCCACACAAAAATGCAAACTGACCCAGCAGGGACTTGAACCAGCAACCAGCTAACCACTGAGCCACAGTGTTGTTGACCAAGTTTAATTATTGAGAAAAATAATTATGGAAAACAGTCTATGAAAAATAGATGTTATAAGCGAGGGAGAAATGAAAAGCTAGATTTAAACAACAGACGTAAATGTGTTTATGCACAATTATCTGATACTGTAACTGTAAAACATTCAATTAAAAAAAATCCCAGAAATACGGAATTTTCATATTAATATAGTTGCTTTTTTAAGGGACTTAATTATATGGCAACGAAAAACAAAAAGAGCCTCCGGCCTGGTCTGAAGAGCTTCTGAAGACAGCAGAAGACTCTTGATTCAGCATCTGCTCCTTTAATTAAATACTCTCATGTGCCTGATAGTTTAATGACTTCATTATTTTTCCCCATTTTAAGTGATTGGCTGATTCAAACTGCTGATAACTGCATTGAGTGTCTGATCTATTTAAGTGAAAAGCATCTGAATAAATCTCTCCCTTAAGTCCAGCGGAAGCCAAAAACTTGCCAAGACTGGACCGCGAGAGGGTTTCAGATGGACCTGAGCCGGGAGATGAAACTACCATTGACCTGGAACGCAACCAACCTCCGCCTCAGCAGAACAAAAGCTGTGCTTCCACCTGTATTCATGAGGGGAGTTTACTTGAAGTGACCAATTTTGACAGTTTTACAACAATGAGTTCATTTAAACACTTCAATTAATTTCATTTATTCACTGCCAAAATGCTTTTCTTACTTAAGTGAAGAGCTCTTGTCTTGTTTTTAGTTTAAGCAATTCTGAGTGTTCCTCTCACAGGTGAGTGGGCTTGACAAACCAGCTGAACAAATCACTCTTTCATCTCTGACACTTCAACCAGCACTTTTAGACTAGTTTTGCACAAGACACGTTCTTACAATCACTCCATGTGAAGAGTTTTGATGCAAAAACCTCTAAATGCTAATATTTTCTTCATTTTTCTCTGAAACCTGTGTAGGCTCAGTAATTTTACTTCTTTAATGATGAAGTTTTTTTCCTTGCCTTTAAAGGAAAATAGCTGAACATAAACAGGAGGCTGAGATAAATGCAAATTTTAGGAGAACATTTTAGACCGTCTTTAGAGGTTATCAACTGAACTCTTTTTATGAAGAGACACAGAAAGCGGCCACATAGAGAGACACTTCCGCGCTGGTGAAGATTGTGGGTGTTTACAGCGGTTTGACAGATAAATATTAAATTTGTAGCTAAATTGTTAGCGGTGCCAAACAGCATTTCCCGTTGTTCACATCCTTGTTTAAGTTCCTTCTACAACATACCGTTAACGCTAGAAACTGTGAGTGTAGTTGATTAATTTTAACAAATTAAAACACTGACAGGTTGCGGCTCATAACCCATAAATTCATCGGTTTGTAGGAGTTTTTAGCCGAATCCAGCATTGAACTGAGAGAGATTCTGGAAGTTCTCATTGGTCAAAAAAATCTTTTTTTCTTAATTCTCTGGAACACAATTAAAACTAAACTGTAAGCACTTCTCTCTGTGTCGTGTCTTTTGGAAGCCCAAATACAGAAACAGCACAAAATGTGGAAATAGCAGTATTTGGACGCCATATTCGCTTTCTCTGCTGTAACATTACAGCGCCTCTGGCCACGCCCTGTTGCTGTGCGGAGTGTGTGCGAGGTGAATGTGTGTAACCTGAAGCGTTTATGATCTCATTACCTCTGGTGTATTTTTTGTAGTCCCCAAATTCGTTTGCTGTAGACTTTGCTAAGCTAACTGTGTAAAAGCCAATGTCTCCCTTTGCATTGAACTTTGAGCATATGACATTCAGAGATGTTGCTTATGTTCAAACAGCTACATTATACATCAACTAAAGTTTAAAATATGATATCATAGTGGACCACCCCTTTAAAAAAACAAAATAAAAAATAAAAAAAACATTTACGAGCTTTCCACAGGTGAGTGGGCTTAAGCTCTTTCTTCTCTCTCTTAATTCTCTAGCTCTTAATTCTATGAGCATTAACAGTTTGTTTGTATAAGCCCTTCAACACAACAAACAATGTGAATGTAGTTCAAACATCTAAACATTCTTAAAATCAAGAATAATTTTCTAGAAAAGTAAAATTATATTGCTTTGTTTTCAGAAATGAGTCAAAGCCAAGTGAGCTTTTCTTTAAAACAAGAAAAACTATTGGCCAATAGGGAAAGCAAAGCAAAAACAGGAACTTTTTGCACACCCCATTGGCAGGTTATATTTCTAACTATTTTTCTTCCCCTTCCAATAAATTTTTTGAGTGGCCAGTTCCACATTTAGTATGCACAACTTGTTCAATATTCAAAACGGTTATTACTTCTTTCATTTACAAATGGGTTCATTTATTAATTCATTAATTTTCCTTCAGCTTAGCCTCTTATCCATCAGGGGTCACCACAATGGACTTCTATTAAGCATGTGTTTAACTCAGCGGATGCCCTTTCAGTTGCAACCCAGTACTGGGAAACACCCATATACTCTCACATTCACACACACTCGTACACTACAGCCAATTTAGTTTAAGCAATTCACTTACAGCACAGTCATGTGCCTAGCCGAGACTCGAATCAGCAACCTTCTTGCTGTGAGGTCAGTGCTAATGACTGAGCCACCGTGCCACCCCAAACGGATTCACTTTGTACAATTTGTTGTTGAAGGCAAACTTAATCTGTACTAGCAAGGTGTATGTAATGAAGTAGGCAGTGTATACAGTTGCAAGGAACATTCAATATCAAATATTATTAAAAATAAAATTAAAAATAATCAGCACTATATTTTTTGACAGAGCCTTTCTCATCCTTATGTGAACTATAAAAGTTTCTCAATCTTTAAATGAACATCAATGGACATGTTCAGATTTCCTTGTAAGCAAACTTCACTTTATGAAATAGGTGTAGGCACTTTAGGGCACTCCATTACAAGAGTTGCTTTGACAAGAGACATAAAACTCCAGAGCCCTCTCTCTCTCTCTCTCTCTCTCTCTCCTGGCTTGTTTTCAGACCATAGCAACACTGCCATAGAAATGCTTAATGAAAGTGATTTGTGAGTGTAATTCATTTTAAGTGCTTGGTGGGGTAACCACTGGGCCAAATGCAACCCATATTAACCACCCGAGTGCATTAGCAACAAGTTAACACCCTTAAAAAGCTGTACAATTAGGTATGAAAGTTGGAGTTTAAAATCCGTCAGTAAAATGTGATCTTGTGCTCACCACTCCGAGCTTCTCCGAGGCGTTGGCCTTCCACAGGCGAATGTTCATCTCGTCTGAGCCGCTCATGATGAATTTGCTGTCAGCCGACCATTTCACACAGATGACGTGCTGCATACGTTTGGTGTGGTACACCTCCCTGATGATTGTGCAAAATGACATTTAAAGCAAAAACTTTTTTCAATATAAACTTTTTACTTATGCATATTTTTATAATACACTTGTTTTCAGAAACGTAAAATGTAACACCCCGAAACACCAATTAATTTACCTAAAATATAATGCATATTTAATACAATCGCCTTATCTATTAGATTTTAGGAACGGGTCAAAATAAATAAATAAATTTGTTACAGTGAATGACAAGACATCATTTACCATTATTTATTGTTTATTATTTATTAAAGTATTTTGAAAATTTATTTAAAAAAGCTGACACTTGCCTTTGATATAATTTATTTATACTGGAATACACTACACTAAAGTCTTGTCACCCATCCAGGTTTTATAAAAAAAAATAATAACTTGACTTCTAGTTGATCATTTTGTATCAGTGGCTTATATGAAAAGCAAAGGCCTCTATATTACATTTATTTTACCAAAATAAAATATTCTCATGCCTTAATTTTTAATTATTTAATTAGGACAGTAAGGTCTGACTTTGCTTGGACAAAACTCTTGTCACTTAACAGAAATAATGTCCAGTATAGAACATAAACATGCTGCAGAGGAAAAAGAATGAATATCGTGTCTGACTCCCATGAGCTTGAAGGACTGCATCCATACATCTCTGACTCAATGACTCAAATAACTTATTAATAAATTCATCTGGAATGGCAAAGAAAGTGATCTTGCAGGGCTCCCAGAGTTCATCAAGATTCTTTGGATTCTCCTCCTCCATCCTACCGCATACATGCTCTGGTGGCCGTGCTGGCCAATCCTGCAGCACCTTTCATCTTTGCTTTCAGGAACTTTGATGTGGAGGCTTAAGTATGAGAAGGGGCGCAATCCTGCTAAAAAAATTACCTTCTCCTGTGGTTTGTAATGTAATGGGCAGCAAAAATGTCTTGATACCTCAGGCTGCTGATGCTGCCATCCACTCTGCAGATCTCTCGCACGTCCCCATACTGAATGTAACCTTAAACCATGATTTTTTCCTTCACCAAACTTGACTGATTTCCTTCAGAATTTTGGGTCCATGCAGGTTCCAATAGGTCTTCTGCAGTATTTGTGATGATTGGGATGCAGTTCAACAGATGATTCATGAGAAAATCTACTTTCTACCACTTTTCCAACAAATCAACTAGAAGTCAAGTTATTATTTGTTGCTTTTACAACTGGGATCGACGACAAGACTTTTGTCTCATCTCAAAATCAAAACCACCCCTAAATCTTAACAACAGTAGTTGCTATGATTTTTTTTACACTTATTTATTAAAATATACATCATAAATAAACTTCAGGCTATAAAAGTGTAAAATGTGGCCTCTGTAATAAAATTCAAATCTGCAAAAATCTAATGCTCTTATTGTAAAAAGTGATTCAAACAGTATGAACCTCATAAACAGTAGATTCCATAAGAAGTTAAAGACAAATAATAACACACTAATCCAGACTTCTAGGAGCAAAAATGGACCAGGATTGAGAAACAGTGGATCAGGGTGCTTTCACACCTAGACTTTTGATTCGGAACCAGTCTCGTTTGCCCAGTTACCGCGGTTCGTTTGAAATGTGAAACCGCCAATTGTTCTGGGATCTGTGCCAAAACAATTGCTCTGAGATCGCTTGAATGAGGTGGTCTTGGCTCGATTGAAACGAACTCTGGAGCGGATCGATTGTAGTGAGAAAGCGATACCATCCGAGCCCGGTTTTATCACAGTGTATTATGCATATGTAATAGGCATACGGCTAATGAAGAGAGAATTATGAGCATGAAGTCTCCCGGAAGTTTTGTTAGTCTCCCGCAAATGCACGGAGACTCCCGGCCGGATGCCCGCAAACAAGTGATAATCTCCCGGAAATCGTGCGTCAAACAAAGAGCAATAATGTAACAATTTTAATCCCTGTTTCGGAACAAATGAATCAATTCACAGGTGTGAAAGCACCCTTTGACATCCATTAGACTTCATTTAAACACAAAAATGTTTGCTGATGCTTTTTAGCAGCACACTCACCTGCTGTGGCCTTTGTCTTTAGGAAAGATGCGGACGGTTTTGTCAAAGCTGGCGGATACAAACTCTCTCCCTGTAGGTGAATAATCCACATCCAGCACAGCGGATACATGATCCATGTGGACAGTCACAGGAACATCCAGATTCCTTATGTCATATGTATAAAGGCTGTGCAAGAAACACAAAAAGGAAACATGATTTATTTACAGTCATTTTTCATGTAAAACTTTAGACTAAAATGAACTCACTTGTAGTCTTCGTTTGCGCAGGTAAAATAATATGCTTCCATTGGGTTCCAGCAAAGCGTATTGCTTCTCAGCTGCATGATAACCTGAAACACAATTCAATTTATTTATAGTGTCCACTGGTGCTTGTCCCCCTTTTTCAACAGTGCTGGTTCTTAAAAATTTTCCTTATTTGTTTTTCCCATGAGGATATTTAAAAAAACTGATTTGAAGCAAACAGGGATTCTGCATGTTTTACCAAGTCAAATTTAAGACCTTTTTAAGACCATTATAAATTAAATACCAAGATAAGGACTTTTTTCTAATAGCCTGGTTGGGACAGTGGTAAAGATTATTTACTTGCCTCATCAAAAAAGTTCATATTAGTTATTTGTTAGTCAAATATTTTAAATCATGTGTCTAAATCAAAACAAGCAGACCATAGTTGTATACATACATTTTCAACATAACTTTATAAAAAAATTATACGCTTTAAAATGTATAATAAACTAAATGTATTAACAAATCTTCTCAGGTCAGTGTCCTGGATGTGTGTTGGCCTGATTGGATAGCTTTACACGGACATCTGATAATTAAGACATTGTTTAAAATGATTTTAGACCTACAAGACAATAAGTCATCCTGTAATATTTCATTTTTGATATTTAAAATATTTTAAGACTTTAAGACCTGGCGGACACCCTAAGTAAAGTTGTACATAAAAACAAACAAAATGAAAATGGTACAAGACTATGTATGCCACAACATTTATCAGGTAAATCAATCCCATGAGCGTTGTGAATGTCACAATCAAACTACAAATAAACTATTCGTTTAAATTGCTTATTATACCTACAAAAACAATGTAGTTCAAGCTCGCTCAAAAAAGGGGTATATAGATCTATCTATCTATATATAAATGTATTATGAGATCACTGGAAGACTGACTTGAAAAGAGCTCAAGATCTCTTCTGAAGCAATTTGCTTCAAAATCAGTTTTTGTTTTTCAAAAATAAAGTGTAAACAGCATTGTGGGTAAGCTTTTTACTGCAAGTTTTACTGCACTAATGTGACTATTAAACAGCTGTTTACAGTTTAATTATATTTATCAAAGCATTTTGTATTAACAATGTTAGACCTTACTGACTGGCTTATTTCCCTTTGGAAAAAAATAATAATTTTTTTACTTCCAGAACCTTTATTGTCATAGAGGTTACCATTCAGCCATGATGTAGGTGAAAGATAGAAATATGGGTGTAAACAAAAAAATTCCTGACCTTTCTGAGTGGTGCAGATTCTCTGGTGTCATACAACACAATACTTCTGTCTGATGCACAGCTGGCGAGAAGGTCAGTCTGCAAAAGACAACAGGACATTTTGCATGTGAAATCTAAAGAAAGTAATTGAAAATCTATTATTCACATAAACCACTAAAAAAAAAAAAAACTCTTTCACTTGAAATAAAGCAATGCTTAAAAG
This sequence comes from Danio rerio, assembly GCF_052040795.2. NCBI lineage: Eukaryota > Metazoa > Chordata > Actinopteri > Cypriniformes > Danionidae > Danio > Danio rerio. The sequence continues at coordinate 50,431,495 of NC_141036.1, forward strand.
GGTAGTTCACCCAAAAATAAATTGTCATCATACTTGTTACTCATTCTTATTCCAATCTTGAGTTTCATTCTTCTAAAGTAGAGAAAGAAAGGTACATTGAAGAATCATGGAAAGCGCTAGCCATTGATTTAGTAGTTTTATTTAATGCCATGTAAATTAGATGAGATTTTATGAAGAATGTTCCTAATATGGATGCTAATGGCTACTTGTTTTCAACATTCTTTAAAACAGTGGTCTCAAACTGCCGAACCGTGGGCCATTTGCGCCCCACCTTCTCCTCCATCCGGCCTGCAACTGATGTCAAAAATATAAGGAGATTCGGCCAACAAAACATATATTTTTGAGCCACTACTATTGCTGTATAGTCGCATATAGCCCTTGTGGTTTTTGAACCCCCAACAACTGGAGATTAAAAGTACTGTACTATATATCCGGGTTAATTTCAGTTTCCCTCAGTGTGCAGTCAAAATAACGCACATGCAGATATTTCTGTGGCTGATTTAAACATTTAAATATATGTCCGTAAGTGCTCTATTTTTTACAAAAGCTCTATTTTTGTAAATATTTAAGGGTCATTTGATTATAATCAGTTTTATACCAGCTGTATTTTGTTGTACAAATACCTCTTCATGGCTTACACATTATGATGGTTGTGTAAATATGATCATTTTGCTAATATTTAATTCAAATAGTCTCATTTAATAGATTTGCATGTGCATATTAAGATTTGTATAAAAATGTGCATTAGTAAAGTTTTACTGCTGGCTGCATTAAACATGTTAAAGTAACAGTGAATGTATATACACACAAAGTATATATATACTTTGATACTCTGGGGAAAAATGTCTGAGTGCATCAATTACATCAGTTTTCCACTTTTTCTTGTGCTTGAATGTTAAAATGGCCCTCCTATGAATTGTCAGTCACTGATATTGCCCCCCGCCAATTTGAGTTTGAGACCACTGCTTTGAAATAAAAAAACTTTAAACAGAACCCCAAAGTTTTGAAAAACAATTGTGGGTGGGTAAATGGTTAGTATATAGTCATTTTTTGGAATGAACTACCCTTTTAAATAACTGAATTATTTGGTGACCTCCACAGGGTTGTAGCGGACGCTGCTGAAACTGTCCACACCCCAGCTGAAGGACAAGACGGGGCTGCTTCTCTGTTCATCCCAGATATCCACCGTCTGCCCGCAGGTAACGAACGTGCCCTCCCTTTGGTGGTGGTCAATGCCAGTGAACACCGCCTGCAAGATACATCAGTCCTGTTAGATGCTCAAAACATGAGCTAAGATTCTTTAACATTAGTGCATTTCAATAAATACGACCAAGCACAATTTATTTTGATTCATTCATTCAAATCCAATCTATTCCAATCCATCCATTCATCCTAATCCCATTCATTCATCCATCCCAATCAGTCCATCCCAATTTCATCCATCCCAATCCCATTCATCCATCAATTCACCCCAATCCAATCTATTAATCCCAATCCAATCAATCCATGAATCCCAATCCATCCTTCATACTCCAAATAATCCATTCATCCATCAAAATCCATCCATCCATCCCCATTCCATTTTTTGTTAATATTTATTAATATTTGATGTAAAATGTATCCTATTTAATTTTACATATAAGCCTTATATTTTAATTTAACTCATGTAGACAATCAACTAAAATATCAGTTTTGTATTAGGTTAGTATAATATAAAACTAATATAATAAACTAAGCTAATACTTATATAATTTAAATATCAGTAACGTTTGTCATTTATATTTTATTCCGCAATATTAAAAACATTGTATATAAATGTATAAATATTTAAATAAAATATTAGAATTTATGCAGCTTAACATTTAACAGTCATTTTTAAAAACAATACTTATATTGAGCAAAGACATTAATTTGAACAAATTGCTATGAAAAGTATTTATAAAATGTTAATAATGCTTTTAATTTCAAACTAATTCAAACCTGAAAAAAATGTATAACACTTTTTACACACACACACAAAATAGAAACTTGTATGTAGTATAAATTATTTTGAGCCACAAATCAGCACAAAAGAAGGATTTCAGAAGCATCATGTGACTCTGAACACCCACAAAGCTTCCATTTTCTAAATACACCAACATATACAAATAAGATTTACCTTCCCCAGAATGGTGTTAATTGGTTCCTCCCGAACTCCATATCCTGGAGCCTCCATGTTCCACTGTTTGATAGTTTTATCATCTCCTACCTGTTGAATGACATCAAGATTCACAGAATCATATAAACCGCACGATCACTTATAAACGGATTGACCTTCTTCTATATAGTAAGTAGGGCTGGGCGATTTGGCCGAAAATCAACATCTTGATTAAATGACCATTTTAACTCAATTACGATTATTTAATTTTTCTGCCTTCAGAGTTCCCTGACAAGTTTTGTACAGTAAATATGGGCACATATTACAAGTGAGAGATTTCTGAGTGAATAGTGCATTACTTGATTTTAAAATAATTGAAGGAATTGGGAAGAAGCCTGCACTAAAGCTCACACTATGTCTATAAATTCACGTCCTAAACTTACACAACATAAATGGATCATGCGGACATATGTAACACCAGTACAATTAAATAAATATAATAAAAACATACCAGATATTTCTACAAAATGTTTGGAAGCTAAAGGAACCTTGTTTCACTGTATTTGGCAGTGCACAGAAATTAAATTATTTTGGGAAGATGTGAGAGTCATAAGTGAAAAAAAATTATTTCAAAACAAATTCCCCTCGACCCAAAGCTTTTTTTTGCTAGGTTTATACCCAGAGGACTCAAACTATAATAGAAGTGAACAAATATTTATAGACCTCAGCTTGCTTTATGCCAAAAGATGTGTAGCTTTGCTATAGACAAAGACGCAAAGACCAAACGCTACTCAATGGATAAGACAAATGTTGTCAAGTCTGCTATTGGAAAAAAAATAACATATATACTAAAAGCTAAACAATGTGTATTTAAAAACATATGGAGTCCTTTCATTAGTTATATCAAAGAAGTGGAATTAACAGAGGAAGAAGTTGATGGATAATTTTTGATGGATAATGCAGCTTCAGGTTTATAGTTTTGTATTGATACATTGTTTAATATACATATTTGCTGTATCTAGTACTCAGTATAATTATAATTGTCATGTTTGAATAGATTACCATTAATGACTAAAAGAGGAGCGGTCTTATTTATATTTTTTTTAATTGTTTTTGTTGTTTGTTTGTTCGTTTGTTTGTTGTTTGCTTTTAGTTTCTATTATAAATATATATATTCTCATATTTTGTATAATTTTTTTAATGCAACAAGGTTATTATTGTTGTAAAATGTTTGTAAAATGTTGTGTTTCAATGTGTACAATCTGAAACCGAAAAATAAAAATATTATGGAAAAAAATAATAATTATTGAAGGAAACAAACACTATCTATGATTATTTATGGAACATCAGCCTTGAACAACTGAAATTAAGACACACATTGCTTAAAACGGAGTAATTTTTTTTTCTTATAAAAAAGTGAAAATAAATAACTTGCACTTTTTAGAGCAAAATAAATTATTTTCAATGTTTTTTCTTATTAAAAGTAGAAAATAAGCAGTATCGCTTTTAAATCAAATAGCTGTATATCCTGTAAATAACATTTTAAACGGTGCATTTGTTGCATCTTCTGTAAACAAATATTTTAATGGAAATAATAATTTTAATGTAATGAAAAATATGCCGTCTCAATGCATCTCTGGCGCAGCTTCCAATCATTGTCAATGAAGTGCAAATTAAGGCTCAAGAATAGGCCCATTGTCCAACCTGACCAGAGATCAGATGTGGCTGCAGAAGTATAAAGCGGGGTCACATGACTCCTCACGCGGTAGAGAATGTAATTGGGGAAAAAAGCGACCTGGAAAAATTCTAATTCGAAATTTGGTTCCGAATGTCGTTTTCGATTACTTTTTGATTGAATCGCCCAGCCCTAATAGTAAGACCCCTGGAATACGCCATAATAAAATACCGTGAAAAACGAGGTGCCACAGAAGCGGGAGCAGATTCCTCGCACAAATCCTTCGTGAGCCTGAACCGTCCTCGTACACTCTCGCTTGGGAAGATTCCACACTTTCACCTATGACAACAAAAACAAACTCACGTTACCACGTTAATCATGTATGATTAAATAAATGTACACCTAATATCCATGATCAGATTTAAATGCAATAGTCATATTTAAGTCAATTTGTATAACTCTCTTCACAATAATTGTTTCAAAGCATCTTTACAAACGGTGCACATTATTGCATTACTATTAATATCAGAAAAAGTTAAGGTCATTAGATACCATAACTTTATTAGTTATTAATAACTAGTAACTAATAGCTTTTAACAGTTAAAGTTATCATATACAGATAAACAGTTCACCTGCAGTTATATACACATAGGTGATGTCCATGTGTACATGTTTAATGAGGTGTATTTGTGTATATCTCATTTATTTATATTTAATGCTAAAACAGCGACAGCTTCTATTGTCATGGCAAAAAAACTACATTTAATTTAAATAAAAATAATAATAAATAATAAATTATATTGCTTTAAATTGTGTATCCATCAAAAAAACTGAGAAATGCATAAAATTGTATACACATATTTAAAAGAGAAAAGTATTTGAACTATTTAAAAATGATTAACATCATTAATAATTGATCAACAACTGATAAACAAATTGATTAAACCACATAATACAGCTCCTAAAAATTGAGGTAAAGTTGGTTTTATATTCACACACTCACTTAATAATGCAATTTCAGAAAAGTATTCTTTGCAAATTCTACATAGTGAAATCATATCAGCAGCCAGTGCCTATCAAACCACAACATAGTTTACAGTCAAATAAATAGTGGCACTGTTGTTTTCAAGTCATACTTGTATGTGGTTTCAGACCAAATATTTAAAGTACCATGGTAAACATTATAGGGAACATTTCACAAGTTGTTACTAAATAAATGTACAAAAAAACTACTTTATCTTAATCTAATATACATTAAAATGGTAACAGCTTTAAGGTAACGTTATTAAGTTACCTCGCCATCGCAGGCGCCAGATATGACTGTGGACAGGCTTTTGGCGTGTTTGGTAATGCAGCTGATGCCATCTCTGTGCCCGTCGAGCGAGGCCACAAACGGTTTGGCAAACACCCTCTCCAGTTTGGTGGCATTCAGGGCTCTGGTATATTCTCTGGGCACCTCAAAAGGGTGCAGGGTCGGGTCATAGTTCCTGGGTACTACATAGGGAACATACTGCAGTTAATGTACATCTTACCTGTAGACCACCTTCATACGGTCGATGCTTGTTTACATACCTCGCTGTATATCTCTGGTTGTCTCTCGAACATAATCGTCCGGGTTTCTGCAAAGCACTTTAACTTTCATTCCAGCGGGTTATAAACAGCAAAATCATACATAAAAATATTGTTTAGATATACGTTGCCTTTGAGAAAACGCAGGACCATGTGTTTGTATGACGGACCGCGCACTAATTTGACGTCACTTTAGCAGTGGCACATCCGGGTTCTGTCATCGCAGAATTAGAATTGGGAAGAATGGCAAGCAGCTTTTGTTAACATTTCCCCTACTATACATATGTATAAAAAAACAATAGGTTTATGCTAAATTTCGTTACATTTTCTGCCAATTGTAAAAAAAATAAATAAAAATAAAACATAAAAATAAGGAGAAGAAACAAAAAAAAAGAAATGTTGTATCTAATACTTTTCACTCAAAAATTAAAAAAAAAAAAAATTTATACATTAAAGGGCACCTATGATGAAAATGATCTGAACTGTGTATGTATAGTGTTTCCACAGTCATATTGGAGTGATATAAAGACAATACATCTCTTTTTTAGAATTTCCTTACATTAAAATAGGACCCAAACCCCTCCCATTTTGAGGCCCACCGCAACGTGATGTAGGAGTGCGGTTTCCCCGCCCACAAATTGATTGACAGCTGTGTGTTGACATGTATCCGTACGCAAAGCATCTGGGATTAAAAGATCTGTTTCATCAATCGTCCCCAAATGTGATCAAGACTGAGTTTCACAAGTTTAAAATGTTTTTAATGAATTACAGCGATTTTACCGTCTTCATCACCACAGCCACATGTCAGTACAATTATAAAAGAAGACGCTTCAATCCCGGTTTGTGGACGTTAAATCAGGTTTATTTTATATAAATACAGCACTGACATCCATACAGCAGTGGATATTAACATGCACACGTCCACATTTGCCTTGAAAAACAGTGGAAAGTTGAACATGCACGCGCTGTGTGTGTGTGTGTGTGTGTGTGTATGTAACAACATTGTGTGACAGTCATCATTCCAGAAAGGCTTGAGTTAGCTCCACAACAAATACATCAAATAATCATTGGAAAAGTTCTTACTGTAGTATTTCTCACAAACGTTACGTGAGATCTGCTTACTTCATGTCAGTCACTGTGCTGTTTCTCTGACGAGGCCGAGCCAGAGTTCGAGGCACACTCTGACAGGCACATGGAAACAGTGGGCGGGGAAAACCAGCATTAAAGGCACAGGCAACAAAAACAGCTACAAGATGTTCAGAGCTTAAATTACAGCATTCTGAAAGGTATAAAGAATAATCTGATGGGTGTTTTAAGCTGAAACTTTACAGACACATTCTGAAGACACAAAAGACTAATCTTAACTCTTGTAAAAGGGGTAAAATACGTGCCCTTTAATAAATTTTATGTAACTTTATTACATAAATAAGAGTGACTATTTATTATTAGTTGTGCACTGTTACTTTCTAGTTTTGATGTTCACAAAATATTCATCTCGCTCTCTAAAAATATGAAAAATCAAACATTAAAAACTTTCAAAAAATCATTAAATTGTTGATGATTCTCAAATCCATAATTGATAAGTTTTGTTCCTCAATGTTTTTATTGGGTTCTATACAAGTATATTAAAATTACATTTAAAAAATATTGTGTTAATTAACTTTGAGATGGGGCAACACGGTGGCTCAGTGGTTAGCTCTGTCGCCTCACAGAAAGAAAGTCGCTGGTTCAAAGACATGGGCTATAGGTAAATTGAATAAACTAAATTGGCTGTGGTGTGTGTATGTGTGTGTGTGTGTGTGTGTGTGTGTGTGTGTGTGTGTGTGTGTGTGTGTGTGTGTGAATGAGTGTGTATGGATGTTTCCCAGTACTGGGTTGCAGCCGCTGAGTAAAACATATGCTGGATACGTTGGCAGTTTGTTTCTGCTGTGGCAACCCCTGATTAATAAAGGGACTAAGCTGGAAAAAAAAATGATAAATGAATGAACTTGGAGATAATTTGAAGCAATTAAAAATACATATTAAATTAAATAAGAGACATTTTGTAAACACAAATCTGAATACTTGAAGAAAACAGAGTTTTGTGCCTTTAAATGAGATGGATTCTTATGTAAAAGCCTTTAAGATAATGAGAACTAAAGTGCAATAAATCTTAAAAATATAGCTACAGGACAAAAAAAACTACGAGAAAAATAAATATTTTTATTTATAAATGATATAGGCCTAAATTCTGCACCAGTTCTATCAATTATAATGCAAATATGTTCTGATTTTTCCAGATTTGTAATACACACACTTTAGCAAAGACATGATGCTGCTCGAAGGCGGAATGGGCTTTTTGAGCTTCCACGCGCCCCCTAATGGCCTTGATGTAGTATCTTATTGGATTCAGCAGCGCGGCGCTGCCTTCTGGTGGAAGCATCTTACATTTTGAATTACGACATTTAAACTAAAGTACTGCGTTAATGTGTTTCCATCGGTTGACTTTATGTTTCTGTAACCTCTGTTTTGTAACGGTGTACCACTTACACTGTGTATGTTCATGAGTGTGTGGAAGTCCACAGTGACGCGTGTTTTCATGATGGAGATTCTGGGCAGCACGTTTGATGATTCGGTGTTTGAAGAGTCGCGGGACAGAAGAGTCTCCGCTGCTCTGCCCACATACCAGCCCAAAATCTGCGAGCCTTTGGTCAGTACTACATTTAATACACAACTAATACACAAACGACACATGTATTCCACGCTATTATCTCATGGTATGCACAATGCAGCTTAAACTTCGAGTTGCTTCCGAGAAAACTATGGTAATACTATGGTAATAATTAGTGTGAGATACAGTAGCATGCCATTTATAACGTGCCATTACATATAGACATTTTCGTGGGAATTGTATTGTACTGCATCATAATCCTAAACTAAAGATGTTCCTGTCTTAATGTAATGTATTGTATAGCTATTTAACTTGGGTCATTTTAGATAATTTATGATAATTATATATAATTAGAACATGTATAATTATACAAGTGTTTCTGTTCCCACGGTCATAATATACACAATACATTTGCGCACAAACACACACACACATAGGCTAAACACAACAAAAACATCAGGCAGTTTGCAGAGATTCTTGGCCTTGGGCACCAGTGGACATTTCAGCACCACAACGGACCAAAACGCACAGCAAAATTGGTGAAGAAATAGTTTCCAGACAAAAACATTAAAGTTTTGCAGTGGCCTAGCCAGAGTCCTGACTTAAACCCAATTGAGAATTTGTGGATGGAGGTAAAGATCGGGGTTGATGGAAAGGAGACCCTCCAATTTGAAAAAAGTGGAGCTCATCGCTAAAGATGAATGGTCAAAAATACCAGTGGAGACATGCAAAAATAGGTTGGTCAGCAATTATAGAAAGAGTTTGATTGCTGTAATAGCCAATAAAGGCTTTTCCATTGATTATTGAGTAGGGTATGAATAATTTTGGACCTGCTACTTTTAGTTTAATCGTAAATAAAACCTGATAAATATATATATATATATATATTTGCACAATGATGATCATCCTATCTTTTGGAAGAAGCCTGGGTCATTTTCAAACCAAAATTAAATTAAAATAAAAAACTTGCAATTTGAATAAAAGTCATTTTAAGTCAGAATTTCCCAAGGGTATAAATAATTTCGGACTTAACTGTAAGTATACAAAATCATTTCAAAATCACTAAATATTCCTAAAGAAATAACATTTTACTTCAGTTTTATTTTATTTCAGTAATTACCTGAAGGTCATTTAGGTAATACATTTACTTTTTCATTTTATCAAGTGGTTTTGTGAAGATGGAAATGAAGAGGATTCACTAGAAGAGCAAAAAACCTTGAAGTTTCGAGGAGATCTGGCCTACAGGAGGAAACAGTACCAGGTATAAAAAGCTGAATTAATTAAAAGCTCTCATTATTAAGTGATGTTTTGTAAGCTCATCAGTGTGTCGTGCCATTGACAGATCGCTCTGGATGATTATGCGTCCTGTCTCTCTCTCGTACCCGCTGGAAACACATCAGTGAAGAGAGACGTGCTGGAGGGAATCGCACGATGCTGCTGTCATCTAGGCAAAAAAGACGAGGCTCTTAATGCCTGTGAGAAACTGGTAAATAGATCAATACTGTTCAACCTTTTCCTGATTCAGTTTATTTACTCAATTCTAAAATACATCTCTTGGGTTGTTTTGCCTTACTATTGATTAAAGGGATGCATTTTCCAAGGTGTAACATAAGTCTGAAGTCCCTAGAGCAGGGGTGCCCAAACTCGGTCCTGAAGAGCCGGTATCCTGCAGATTTAAGCTCCAACTTGCCTCAACACACCTGCAAAGATGTTTCTTGAAAGCCTTGTAATAGCTAGATTAGCTAGCTCAGGTGTGTCTGATTGGGGTTGCAACTAAACTTTGCAGGACACCAGTCCTCCAGGACCGAGTCTGGACACCCCAGCCCTAGAGTGTGTATGTGAAGTTTCAATGCTCAAAAAAGCCCACAAATAATGTTTTATATCTCTTTGAAACTGCCCCTTTTAGACTTTAATCCAAATTGTGCCGTTTTGGTGAACATCAACTTAAATTTAAATGAGATTATGCTCCCAATCCTTTTTTTTTTTTAAAGAGAGCGGAGCTACAGACTGTTTACAATAAAGCCTGTTTCACACCGCAAGTGTGAGCAGCGCATGTTTTTTGGCGTCTGTGTTAACAGATTAGAGCTTTCATGCTGCACGCAGAAGCTGCGCATTAGCGCTAGGCATGAGCATCGCTGAAGTAGCAGTGCCATAATAGTTTCGGTGCTGGGACTATTTTTGCTGCACTGCGAATGACAAAAACAAATTGAACCACATTAAAAAGTAGCAATTTTACCCAATAAATGCATCTATATCATCCACTGATTTATATATATATATATATATATATATATATATATATATATATATATATATTCAATCAAATGACCTTAAACGATTAAAAACGGCTTCAAATATTTATGCCCGAACTACATTAATTAATTTTAGTATTAATTTTGCTTAGTAAGTTGCACACCAGGATTTTTAAATCTTTTAAAATACGCTTCTTCTGCTCACGAAGGCTGCATTTATTTCATAATAAATACAGTAAAAATTGTAAAATAGTGAAGTGTTATTGCACTATAAAAACGGTTCAAAAGTAGTTTATACTTTAATAAAATCCAGTGATTTTTCAGTGATTTTAATGATGAAATTTCAGCTTCATTACTCCAGTCTTCAATCACACAATCATTTAAAAATCACTCTAAAATGAGTTATTACTATTATTAATAGTATTATTATTAATGGTAATAGTAATAAAAAGCAATAATGCCTAGATTCATATTTTTATTTGAAAATACATACAGTTGTCACACAACCAGCGATTGCTTTCCAGACGTGGTTCTCACACGAACTCAAAACTACATTTCCGCATTTCCCAGGACTACATTTTCATACATGCACTGCTCCCAAACACGCACGCCTGTTCATTCATCTATCCTGATTGCAATCACCAGCTGAACCTTGTCACAGACTGATATCCCTCCATTCATAAGCCACTCATTCATGCTTCCAGTTTGCCGAGTCTTGTTTGCATTTTGTGACATTACAATGCGGTTCCCTGTCTTGTTTCTCCGTGTCTCGATCCTAGCCTTGCATCCTTGTTATCCTGTGTAGCCGCCTGCCTTTCGACCTTTTGCCTGTTTAACGTTTATGATTCTGGACTGCCTTAATATACCCGTTTGCACCTGATGACCACTGCTTGCCTGACATTGAATAAACCTGCATATTGGATCTTACCTTCTGTTGTGAGTGTCACTCCCCCCAGTCGTTACAACAGTAAGTAATAAATACATATTTAATAAATAAATATTTTTAAAAAATTTACATTTAATAAATACCGCCTTGATGAACAGAATAATTTAATTAATAAAAATAAAAAATGAATAAAAAACGGACCCCAAACTTTTGACCGGTAGTGTATGTATATTAGTATTGAACAATGATTATTGTATTGGGTTATAGAGACCAAAATAAAGACAGACATTCTGACACGGAATCCACATTTTTAAAGGAGTCTAACTGACTTTAGCATTGTTTTCCAGATAAAACTTATACTTAAAGATACTTAGCATTTTTCTTAAACATCTACAAACATATTATGGCTAGTGATGAGTCGTTCTTGAATGATTCGTTCATTTTTGAACGAATCTTCAATATGACCCAGAGGACTACGGGTCCTCTCAGGGAGTGATTTGTTTATCCGCGCGTGCGCACATTTGTGCAGGTGGTATCGTTCGTTTCAAGTCTTTTGAGTCGTTCATCGCGGAAAGGCAGAAGCCAATCATGTGCGTTTAGAGCCGGAAAAAGAATTGATCCGTTCATCTCTCGAGTCTTCTATTGGGTCTCAGTCGTTCGTTGATCACAGGCCAGTCATATGCGTTTAGAACCGGATAAAGAATTGATCCGTTCATCTTTCGAGTCCTTTATCAGGTTTGAGTCATTCGTTCATCACAGGCCAATCATATACGTTTAGAGAAGGAAAAAGAATTGAACCATTCATCTCTCGAGTCCTCGGGTTTGAGTCATTCTGTCATGACGTGATGAATAAACGACTCAAGAACCAGCAGACTCAAAAGGTGAACTAATTATCATGGATCCTATCGGCTCAGACAGTGTACATTGGCTAAGATTGTATGTGACTGTCAGTGTAACGTGAATAAACCACTGACATTTGAAGACACGAAGAGGTGAGCTGAGCAAAGAAACAAAAATACCTTCATAGACAAAAGAGCAGGTAAACATTGAATTATTATTTTCTCCTTCTTATAGTATTCTATTTGTGACTTTTTTGTCGTGTAATCAACCTTTTGGGCAAGTTGTAGATGTGTTTAGAAGCAATTAGTGACATTTTAATAATATTTTGGCAAATTAAACCAAATGAACGAAATTACTCAAAAAAGATTCATTCATCTCGATGAACAAGACTCAAAGATCTGAGTCAGTAAAATGATCTGAACTTCCCATCACTAATTATGGCATGCTTTAGAAGTGTCAAAAACATACAGTTGAAGTCAAAATTATTCGCCCTCCTGTGATGTTTTTGTTCCAAATGATTTTCCAAATGGAAATTTTTACAGTATGTCTTATAACATTTTTTTTCGTCTGTAGAAAGTCTAATTTGTTTTATTTTGGCTAGAATAAAAGCATTTTTTAATTTTTTAAAACCAGTTTAAGCCCAATATTATTAGCCCACTTAAGCAATATTTAGTCAATAACTTGCCTAATTAATCTAGTTAAACCTTTAAATGTCACATTAAGCTGAATACTAGTCTTGAAAAATATCTAGTGAAATATTATGTACTAACAATAAAATAAATCAGTTATTAGAAATAAATTATTTAAACTATTATCTTTAGAAATGTGTTGAAAATATCTCCGTTAAACAGAATTTGAGGATATACAGGCGGGCTAATAATTCTGACTTCAACTGTACATACAGCATGTTTAAATCAATCAATGAAAATAAACTATGTTTTTTGGCCAGAGGACAGACGTATCGAACACCTGCCACCTCACCTGCGTCCTGCAGCTGGAGCTCAGTGTTCATGAGCATTACAGAGATCTGACCAGCAGCATCTCCAGCCTCCAGCAGCTCTGTTGTCTTCATCCGTATCATCCGTGGCACTGGCTGAATCTGGCCACCAGCTTTCAGAGACTACTGGAGTCTGACAACCATCCAGAGACATCCAGTGCTGAGGAGAAACATGAAAAACAGCAAGAGACCAAGAACATTTTAAGACTGAAGACCATCATGGGCTTAATTAGAACGAGGTAAGTAAGCCTTAGAGTCGCCATGAAAATCAAAATGTACTCTTCTTATTTGAATGTGTACAGTTGAAGTCAGAATTATTAGCCCTCCTGAATTATTAGGCCCTGTATATTTTCCCCCAATTTATGTGTTTTTTCAACAGTTCTAAACATAATAGTTTTAATCAATTTCTAATGACTGATTTCTTTTATCTTTGCCATGATAACAGTAGTGATATTACTTAGTAAACTTAGTAACTAAATCATTTTGACTAAGGTATGTTTACAAAAACTGAAAGAGTACTGCTGACGATACAAACTAAGGCCCCGTTTACACTAGTGCATTTTAGTTTTAAAACGGCGTTTTAGAATGAAAACGATCCACGTCCATACTAGCGTTTTACCCAGCGTTTCTAAACTGCTCTCCGTCCACACCAAAATGCTGAAAGCGCACATCACGTGACCACACACACACTCTCGGGCAAGCGTTGCAGCATTTCTACCCAAATGAGAGCTGTGCTGGTCGGAGTGCTCATCAAGCATCTACCACTGGATCTTATCTCACTATATTTGCTAAACGTGATATTTAATTAATCTTGTTGTCTTTATCTAACGACATATTCCCCGACTTTGGTCTTTTGAATCGATTACTTGTTCTCAGGTAATGTGTTTTGGCTGAGCGCAAAGATAAGTTAATTAATGTAACCACGTACATTCTGTATATTGACTGATCGCTTGCCTTTATTTCCCATAATGTATAAACTTATTGTGTGTTATACTTTCATAATAGCTATTATTGATTATTAAAACTGACATTTAGCAAAGCAGAGGATACGTTTAGTGCAGGCGTGTCCAAACTACGGCCCGCGGGCCATCTGCGGCCCGCAATCAGTTTTGTGGCGGCCCGCGAGGCTTTTTATAGATATTAATAGAATCTGGCCCGCTATACAAAAATGAACGTAATTCAATAAATAACCACCGGCTATTACATGCATTCAATTAAGCAGCAGTTCTTGTTATGATCTATCTATCTATCTATCTATCTATCTATCTATCTATCTATCTATCTATCTGTCTGTCTGTCTGTCTGTCTGTCTGTCTGTCTGTCTGTCTGTCTGTCTGTCTGTCTGTCTGTCTGTCTGTCTGTCTGTAGTCTGTCTGTCTATATACGAAGTCTGAATTATTAGCCCCTCTTTGATTTATTTCTTCTTTTTTAAATATTTCCCAAATGCTGTTTAACAGAGCAAGGACATTTTCACAGTATGTCTGATAATATTTTTTCTTCTAGAGAAAGACTTATTTGTTGTATTTCGGCTAGAATAAAAGCGGTTTTAATTTTTTTATGAACCATTTAAGGTCAAAATTATTAGCCCCTTAAGTCTACAGAACAAACCATTGTAATAAAATAACTTGCCTAATTACCTTAACTTGTAACTTGATTAACCTAGTTAAGCCTTTAAATGCCACTTTAAGCTGTATAGAAGTGTCTTAAAAATATCTAGTCAAATATTATTTACTGTCATCATGGCAAAGATAAAATAAATCAGTTATTAGAAATGAGTTACTAAAACTAATATGTTTAGAAATGTGTGGAAAAAATCTTCTCTCCGTTAAACAAATTGGGGAAAAAATAAACGGGGGCTAACAATTCTGACTTCAACTGTATATATATATATATATATATATATATATATATATATATATATATATATATATATATATATATATATATATATATATATATATATATATATGCGTGTCTGTGTGATGTGTGTAAAATTTGGCCCGCGACAACGTTGTTTTTTTTTGCATCTGGCCCTCGGCCCAAAAAGTTTGGACACCCCTGGTTTAGTGTTTTCAATGAAAATGAAAGGAGGCAGTGATGTTATATAGGCTCTGTTTTATTATAAACATGCATGCAGTTAAGATGCAGCACGACGCCTCAGCATTTCTGCTGTCTGTTAGGTTGTTAATATCAAAATGAAAATAGGCAGTTCCTTAAATCATGTTTTCATTTTATTGTTGAGAAAGTGAAACAACGTAGCCAGGATGATGTGAATAAGGTTATAAAGTACACTGTTCCCTTTGAAAATTTACCGGACATGTCCTCGAGGGTCTGTTTTCCATATCAAACTTGCGAAGTCCGAACTTACAGGGAGAGGATGCGAGACTGAACCGTGTGTGTAGGCTACTTAATATTGAGGAAAAGCCCCAATCAGAGAGGTGAATTTCAGCAGCCCCACCTCCGTTTTCAGATGTCTCCGTTTTCCCCCATCCACACTAAAGCCTGGTTTATACTTCTGCGTCAAGTGACCGGCGTGACCCACGGCGCATGCAACGCGCGTAGCTGTGCATTTATACTTCTGCACGCTGTCTCTGTTGGTCTGCAATAACACTTCTGAAACACTAGTGGGCAATGAGGTGTAAATGTTCCTCTGTGTCGAGTTTCTTCTCTGCTGTTTTGCTTTTCCTGAACACTTCCTGAATGTACAAGTGGCTCAAACTCGCTCATTTTGAGGCAGGAACCGGCAGACGTGCAACAACTTTAACTATGAGGTAAACACAAAACAAAACTTTCCATCAGGAGCTCCTTCACAGGAATCCAAACTTGTAAACAATCGCTCCATTGGGCTCGCGTCCGGCTCGCGCCATTCGCGCGGCTCTCGGCCCCGCCCAGACTCGTCAGCGCTACCAAGCCGACCAATCACAGAGCTTGCGCTACGCGTCGTTGCGACGTGTAGTTAAAATTTTTGAGAGGTGCACGTCAGCGAAGCTGACGGCCATGGCGAAGGGCTATGCGTCAGCGCCGTAGCATACGCCGGCGTTTGACGCAGAAGTATAAATCAGCCTTAAGACGGGGCAGCAGCGTTTTAGAATGAATACGGCCTCTCCAGCGTTTTCGAAACACTCCAATTTCGGCGCTCGAAAACTCCGGCGTAGTGTGGACGGATGGCGTAACCGTAGCAAAACTTTTTTTTTTAAACAAAAACGCATTAGTGTAAACGGGGCCTAACTTTGCCATCTGAATAAACATAAACAAAGACCACTGATCACACACTTACCAAATTTGTAGAGACAGGACAATCAGCACGACCTGTAACTGCATCTTTTTTTTTTAAAAAGAAGACGAGCTGCAAATTTTACCATTTCCAGATTCGAACAGCTCTCGGGTTAAAAATGTTCAAAACTGATGACCCATGTCTCCAAACAATTCTTCTTCTTCTTCCACTTGTTTTGATTACGGTTGGCAACTTAATGTTGCCTCTCTCTGAACACCATAACAGGTAAAAGGAGTCTTCGAAGCTAGCTATCATGCATAATAATGAAGTTGCACCTCATTCACAATAGAGCGCACCGATTGGCTCGAACCAAGTCTTTCTCATGAATAACCGGCAGCTAGCTCTCTGCAACTCTCACATGGTCGCCCACTGAAGCTAAGCAGGGCTGCGCCTGGTCAGTACCTGAATTGAAGACCACATGGGAAAACTAGGTTGTTGCCGGAAGTGGTGAGTCCAGCAGGGGGAGCTCAACCTGAAGTTTGTGTGGATCCTAACGCCCCAGTATATTGATGGGGACTCTATACTGCTCAGTAAGCATCGTCTTTCAGATGAGACGTTAAACCGGGTTCCTGATTCTCTGTGGTTGTTAAAAGTCCTAGGATGTCCTTCAAAATAGTCCAGAAAAGCGCTTTCTAAATGTAAGGAATTATTATAATTTGAAGAAAGCTGAAGACCTGCAACCGTTTACTTTCATAGCATTTGTTTTTCCTACTATGGAAGACAATGGTTACAGGCTTTCAGCTTTCTTCGAAATATCTTCTTTTATGTTCAACAGAATAAAGAAACTCATAAAGTTTGAAACTACTTAAGAGAGTACATATCACATTTTAAATTTTTGGGTGAACTATCCCTTTAAGAGAACGGACTGATGGGTGGATTCATTTTGTGATTTTTTTTTCTTCTTCAGGATGCTGATTGAAATCCTCCGGGTTCAGCAGTTCTCATTTGTGCTGGAAAACAGCCTGAGAGCTTTACAAGACATTGAGGAAGCTCTACACGTCTTGCAGCCAACAGAGAAGATACTTCAGATGGTCTCTGAGGTCTGACAACATCTTTAACATGAACTGACAATGAACAGCTGTGTTTTTATTAACGTTAACGAAGATGAATAAATACTGTAATAAATATTTTGTTTATTGTTTATAGAGTTCAGATGCAAAACTCTTCTAAAATGAGCTTTTTTTTCCCCACCCTCCTATGTTTATATTCAGTTATTCCTATCAAAGACAATACAAATAACGTATTCTTTGCCATAAAAGTGGAAGTTCTGAGCTTTCACACAGGAGCCTGAGAAAAACGCTCATTTTAGAAGAAATTTTCAGATGGCACTGAGAGGTTTTTGCATCTCTACATTTCTTTAATGTAGTAAATACAATAACTGCATGTCCAGTATTCAAATTTGAAGTACTTCCATTACAAATTTATACTACTCTCATACGTAGTCCTACACAGTATGATTTACTGTGAAAAGCTTTTACGAAAGGCTGTGACCTTAAAAAAAAGATTATCAATTAGAAATGAATTATGGGATAAAATAAGAGATAAAATAAAATAGAAAAACCTTAGATGTAGAAGACATAGCTATAGAAAACAAGAACAAATATAAATTATTTAAAAAAAATAGCTATACAATATGGAAAACTTATAGATTAGAACTATGTACAATACAACCATAGTATTGTATTGATAAAAGTTTTTACAAGTTTAAAAATAGTTTAAGTATAAATATTTAGATGTTTAAAATAAAATTAATATTAATAAATCCGTTAAAATATAATATAATATTGTGAGTAATATATAATATTATATTTATTTTGATTTTTTTAAATTATTATATTTGAACAATCGTTACATTGAGATGTAACAAAACAATAATGTGACAGTATAACACATCACAATCATATTTACATCTCTGTTTTCAATTTAAAAAACAACAACAAAGGCGACACGGTGGCTCAGTGGTTAGCACTGGGTTCATTCCGCTGTGGCGACCCCTGAATAATAAATGGACTAAGCCAAAGAAAATTAAATGAAAGAATTTAAAACAAAACAGGTGATTTTAATTAGTAACATATAATTTTAAATAATGTTATTAAAATGTATTATAATTTTTGATTACAGTTTAATAAACAATTTCCAATATCAAAAGATTTGAAAATAATTCTTACAATGGGGTTTCAGCAGCTGCTTTATGACAAATGCACACACATTTTGATCAAGAAATGTTTTTTTACTTTAACTTTTATTAATATATATATAAAAATTTGTTATGCTTTCAAGCACTCTTGCGCATCTTTGCTATTAAAAGGATATCCATATAATATGGTCACAACATTAAAGGTTATGCAACATTTAACGATGCATTTGATGAAATATGGTTTATTCCATTGGCAATTAAATGAATAGTTGTAATTTTAAAATGAGCATTTGGCAACCTTTATGACTCTTAGACAGTTTAGGTTTATGACGGCACAAAATTTAATGCTAAACAAAATCCATGATGGAATGTATTAACTGGAAAAATGTAATGGGTGGTAACCTGGGACTACATTTTTAAAAAGCATTAGCCAAGATGTTATACCGAACGATCTTAACTGCAGTTTCAGTGACTTTAAACAGTAAATATGAAAAAACAAATGGCTACAAATATTATGATAACATGGTTAGTGGTCTTGTGCTGCCATCTATTGGCTAAAATGGTAGATGACAATTGAAAGTCTGTATTTTAGTGGCTAAAATGGTAGATGACAATTGAAAGTCTGTATTTTAGTGGCTAAAATGGAAAAACAATTGTGATGAGAAGATAAAATACTTGGAACAAAATTAGTGCAAGTAAAAAAAACGACATTTTATTTTTGGTTTGAGTATTTATTTTCAGTATGTTATATGAATTCAATGATAGTTATTCTCAGTTCATACACAAATTAATTACACAAACTGCATGGCGAAAATCTATGTGAACATCAAGTGACTATCTATTTTGACCTTATAACTAGGTGATGGCAGAAGACCTCAATCCAGAGAAGATGAGGGAGGAAACCCAAGATGGAGAGAGTTTATCAGGTCTCTGTGTTAAAGACTTTGATGAGAGATGGTGGAACAAACTCCACAGCAAACTGCAGGAGGACACGACAGCTTTACCATTTCACACAAACCTGCAGGAGATATATCAGTAATACAAACATTTTGCCCTTAAAAATGGATGTGTATCTTATACTTAAATAACATGAATTATACTGTTACAAAGCAGAATAAAGTCGAATGTTTCAAAATAAATAAAGCTGCTACTGACTCAAACATCATGCATTGTGAACTGTAAAACTATAGTTGAAATATTTCATTAGAAAAACAAGCTAATGTTTTAGGGTAATGTTTGTTGTTGTTATTATTGAATTCAAATATTTGAAAAATAAAGAAAAAGTAAACAGAATATCACCATGATACTATTTAACTGCAAATTATTTAATAATAATTTTTGTTTATATATTATAGAGCTTTTATTTTCGAGGAAGATGGACCATGTTTAATTTGAAATGATTTTCTTTCGTTAACATTTATCAAACTTTAGCACTCTGTGGCTGTATCCAAAATTGCCCCCTAATGCCCTCAAATAGTGCACTTTGATAGAAGGGATTCAGCTGGGGATACATCATTCATTCATTTTCTTGTCGCCTTAGTCCCTTTTATTAATCTGGGGTCGCCACAGCGTAATGAACCGCCAACTTATCCAGCATATGTTTTATTACGCAGTGGATGTCATTCCAGCTGCACCCCATCACTGGGAAACACCCATACACTTATTCACACAGATACACTTTGGACAATTTTTTAGCTTACCCAATTCACCTGTACCGCATGACTTTGGCCTTGTAGGGGAAACCGCAGCACCCGGAGGAAACCCACGCGAACAACCCCTCTAAAACCAGACTGATCGACCATTAAAAGGTCATGTGATAAATCATGTAAATAATTTTCGTTAACTTACAGCCGCAGATGTATCCCTTTTAACAACCCTGTTTCAGGGTGCAGCCATATTTAGTGGTGTACTCTGAAAGCATAGTGGACGTTATGAAGTGCACTGAATCAATCCCAAAACGCACAGCAACCAGTCGACAATACTTTTGAGAGTTCGCGTGCTGGATGAATTTCCACGTCTGACCACAAGATGGCGTCTGAAGCGCAATCCTATCGGAGTTTCAACAAAGTATTATTTATTTGAAGTAACGTAAACATTACAGAAATCAAAAGTCTTTGTTTTATTACTAACAGACGGCTCGCTAAGTGTTAAATAACTATAACAGGGTCTGACCAGGAAGTGTAAAGTCGAATCCTTCTGAGGGATTCATCAACCAGCAAAACATACGGGTAAAGTACCGCGGTATCACTCTCTTCATTCACTCATTTAAGTGGACTATATAAGTGGACTAATGTAGGGGATAGTGAATGAGAGTTGATTTCGAATACAGCATGTGTTTTCAAATGTATGATATAGGTTAAAACCACTCAGTGAAATGTGCAGCTCATCAGATAGCAACTGCAGTAGGATACACATTTTTAACATTCAAGTACATCAAAGCACATTTTTGTACCTGCACTGTAAAAAATTATTTGTTACTTTGACTTTAAAAAGTTACCTGGTTGCCTTAAATTTTTGAGTTTATTGTAATTATAAATATGAGTTATAATAACTTGAGTGATTATGTTGTTTCAACTAATTTTACTAATATTTTGTGTTGTATCCACTTCTTCAAGCAGTTTAAGTTGACTTACAAATGTAAGTGCACTCAACTAAATGGTGTAAATTGTTGAGTGAACTAATTTAAGACAACTTAATCCATTTGACTGCTTCAAGAAGTTGATATAATATAATTCGAAGTTATATGAATAAAAGATTTTTCAACTCAACTAAAAATAGTTTGTTGAAACAAAAAACTGAAAAAGTTATCTGGTTGCCTTAAAATTATGAGGTAAACCAACTAAATATAGCTTGTTGTAACAACTAAGACGTTTACACGGTTGACCTAAAATTATAAGTTAAATGAATTTACCACAAGTTAATACGACAAATGCATTTAAAAAAGAGACCAAGAATGTCAGCACAAATAAACTGTAATAACATTTATTATAACTTCAAGAAAATATTTTCATTCAATCAGAAGTACAGTCATCAATTCAATAAATTCATATTAAATCTCCTTGAAGCAACAGGATACAACCTGTAAGTTCAAACACCACTGAAAAAAAAATCATGCCAAGTTATAAATCAATCGTTATAAAGAATTTCTCAAACAGCATAAAAATTAGGCCTCTGAAATGTTTCTTCATCTATTTAACATTGTAAAGGTTTACACCAATACAGAAACATTTATAATGAAAACTGTTTACAACTGATTTTGTTCTCTCATGCTGAAACTGATATTCAACGCTCTGCAAAAGTTCATGGAGTAAGAAATAAACTCTTAACTGTTTAGTGGATTTTTGCTCACGCATGCACTTACTGATATCCATGCTGTTCATTTAACTTTAATGACTAAATCTCAATCCAGTGTGACTAGTTGCTCACACTTAATGAGAAGGAGAAAATGTGTTCGATGATAAGCAACTTTAATGTAAGTGATTGTTTTTCTTGTTCTCGCATTACACAATTCCCACCACTCTCATTGAGTTAATATAAAAACAGTCTGCTAGAACTGCAGTTTAACACAACCTGAGTTTGTTTATACATTTTAAAGAGTTTATTTTAATGCTGTTTGAGAAATGCATTTTACTGTTTCTTGAGATTTCTGACTTGTTGAATTTTTGTTAAACCGCAATTGTAGCACAGAGTTGATATAGAATGTGTGTAACAGAATGTCTGCTACTGTGCAATATGAAGTGTAATGCGAGAACGAGAAAAAAAATAAAGCTTATTATCCAGAAAATGTTTCCCTTTTCATGAAGTATAAGCGACTCATTACACTGGATTGAGATTTAGTCCTTAATGCTGAAAGAACAACATGAATATCAGTAAATTTGAGCATCCACTCATGATCTCTTTTTGGAGGATGAGATAAGTGATTTTCAGGGCAAGAAGAATCCCTATTAGCATAGCAAAGACATTTGACTTCCCTGAGGCCAACGTACAACCTCTTCCTCTCACACCACAGCCACATTCATTATTTCCATTGGATGAAGATTCGAGGTGTTCTCCTCTATGACTATCAATAGTCCAACATTTATCACTGCCTCTTCTGCCTCATTCAGACTAGCAGCGATTTTGTAGCTGCCTGTCGCTCTGGGTGGCGAGCTGCTTCAAACGCAGATCTGTGGAGGTCTATACAGCATGAATACAAGCAGCCTCTGAGCGAGCTGAGAGAGGATCACGTGAGCTCTACTGGTGCTCCTATCCGCTTGTTAAGTGGTGACGTGTTGGTGACGTATGTAATACTGTTTCCGGATCCAAACTGCCATTCATTTGAGTGGAGAAATCATTAGTTTATGATCAAGTTTTATTCCTTTCACACATTAAAGTTAATTTTACATAAAGTGTACACAACAATCTTTGGGCTTGCTGCATAACAAATACCAAAAATTTTACAATTTATAAAAAAATTAATCACTTTCTGGCCATTGGATATTAGGCATGGACATATATATTGTGATTGTGATTTTCGAAAGCATTAAATCGCTTTGTAAACGTTTATTATTACCATTTCATGATTCAATTCAATTCAATTCAGCTTTATTTGTATAGCGCTTTTACAATGTAGATTGTGTCAAAGCAGCTTCACATAAATGGTCATAGTAACTGGAACAGTGTGGTTCAGGTTTTAGTGTTTAAGTTCAGTTCAGTTTAGCTCAGTTCAGTGTGATTTAATCATTACTGAGAGTTCAAACACTGAAGAGCAAATTCATCGAAACGTAGCTCTACCAATCCTGAACCATGCGAGGCAGTGGCAACAGCGGAGAGGGAAAAAAAACTTCACCTGATGGGAGTGAAGAAAAAAAACCTTGAGAGAACCAGGCTCAGTTGGGCATGACCATTTTAATTTCTCCGCTGGCCAAAAGTCTTGTGCAGAACTTCATTCGCCGTGGTTTAGGCTGGAAGATGGCCTCAGTGAAGACTCGTCTGTCCCTGGAGCGTCGCTGGAATCAGACTCATGTTCTCCACTCCCCACGACCATCAGCGCAGCAGCAGCTCAGGATACGGCCTAGTCCCGGATATGGAATCCTTGGGATCATCACGTCGCTGGTCTTGGATCCAATCAGTGACTCCGCATAATCTGAGGACCTCGGGATGAGTATCCCCAGATGAAAATAGAGAATAAAGAGAATAATTAGCGTAGCTGCTGTTCATAGTGTATATAAGCAAGATGCAGAAGCCAGTGTGGAACCCGCTAGGTGATGCATTGAGTGTATGCTTTACTAAACAGATAGGTCTTTAATCTAGTTTTGAACTGGGAGAGTGTGTCAGAGCCTCGGACGTTATCAGGAAGGCTATTCCAGAGTGTAGGAGCCATGAAAGAGAAGGCTCGACCACCTTTACTTGATTTTGCTATTCTAGGTACTACCAGAAGCCCTGAATTTTGAGATCTTAAAGAGCGAGTTGGTTTGTAGCGAGACAGAAGGTTGGTTAGATAAACAGGAGCTAGATTATTTAGAGCTTTATAGGTGAGAAGTAATATTTTAAATTCAATACGAAACTTAACAGGCAGCCAGTGTAAGGAGGATAAAATTGGGGTTCATGAGTCACCCCATTCAGTTGAATAGAGTCCTTGGACCCAGAAGCCGCTTCGCGTAACGTCACACTTAACAAGCGGATTGAGTGGAGGAACTATGACGTCACCTTGTAGGCGAATCGGCTGCTAGCATAAAACTGGTTCCCTCGTGAAAACCCCTATAGGATTTTCCCATAGGCTTTTCGAAGATTACGAATATTAAGCTCCGTGTTCAGACACTGTTCATTACATTTACACATTTTGTCCAGCCGAATAATCCTCACACGAAAATACAACTTTGAGCACTTTTGGATCTTAAATGCAAATGCAAGAACTGAAAAGCTAACATTAGGCTATAAACGGACTACAGTACCTTCGGGGCGCGCGCCTGTGACGTCAGCACCACCCTGCTACAGACAACTTATCAAGCTTATTTTTAGAAATAATGTCCCTGACAAAGAGTTAATCTCTCTGTTTATTATATTATAATCCACGCTATATATTATACACACACACACACACACACACACACATATATATATATATATATATATATATATATATATATATATATATATATATATATATATATATATATATATATATGCAAATGCAGATAGACCTACGTACATTTTGGATCGTTTTTACGTGGGAAATACATCTGTTTTGCTTTATGGTTGTTCTAAAAGTTTTAAAACTGTATGTTTAAATGTGCCAACATAGCATTATCATAAGACATATTAAAATAAGTGCACACAGCCTGCTTACCTTAACAAACGACAGAAATGAGTCGTGAGGAGGAACAAGTCTTTTAAATGTCTGCAAATTCCATAATGAACACAGAACAACATTTAATTTTCCTTTTTTGTCACAAAGTACAGCGAAAAGCAGCCCATACAGTGCTATATATACATATGCTATACATTTTATAGAGGATAGTAAATATTACAATTATGACAGTTAAATGTGTTTAGATGAAGAAAAAAACCCGACGAAAAATCACTTGATCACGTTAAAATGACAGTTAACGTGTGTATTTTTACACATTTATTCACACGTTTGCATTACTGAGAGTAGGATTGAGGCAGGCTGCACTGGTAAGCAGTATCTTCATAATATCGTTTAATTAAAATAAATGATAAACAAATGAATCTGTCTCGACAGTCTTTACAAGTGAAGGAATTATCTACACACAAACTGAATTCACAATTAGAAAAACACTACAAACTATAAAATACTGTTCATGAAAATAGTTAAATAACAGACAAATCCAAATGCCCAACACAAGCGAGCTGCGCTCCAGACCAGATCACCTCAATGATGTATAATGCCTCCGACACCGCCTGTAGTCCCATTTAGCAACTTGATAGCAACTGTCTTTTTAAAGACGCGCAACCAATTAAAAAAATTAAGAGTGTGATGTAGCTGATGTGTTTTATGTCATAGAATAAAACGTGAAAGTATGTCCACGGACCTTATTTAAGCGATTTTACTGAAACCCCATTCAAAAAACCCATTGACTTTGGGACGAGGGAACCGGAAGTGCTAAAATGCTAACTCACTTCCGGGTTTTTGCATACAAATTGACGTCATAGTTCCTCCACTCTATTGGCTGTCTCTCAAGAAAGTCGCTCTTCATTTGCATAAAACTGAAGCTTTCTTAACTTTGTTGTGGTGCTCGACATGCCCACCGTGGCATAGCACAAAATGCGGAGGCCCCCCTGCAGGGATCACCGACGGGGCCCCCAGTTGGGGGTGGGGGGTCTGAGCCAGCGAAATACATATATATCTATGATGGGGAGTTTTCCTGCATGTTAGTATGCAACTTTTTTTAAATTATGAAAATTATAATTTTACATCACTTTTCTACATTGATGGATCACTGATTACATGGGCATTCCTGACAAAAAGCTTGTGTTTGTGTGTCCAGAAATGTACTAAATTTGATCAAATCCGTGTCCTGAAACACAGCTCCTCTCCTGCTTTCACTTCTCATACTGACGGAGGGAGCGATTAGTTTGTGAATGAATCTCTGTTATGAACGACTCGTTCACTAGCCGACAATATTTCTAGTTTCTGGCAGCGCAGCATTTCGTTGTCATATTTCTTTTGCATTGTTTGCTGATTTTATTCAACAAAACTAGCATAAGCCGAGTGTTTAGTGCGAGTTGGAGCTACTTTGCCTCATTATGAATGCAGTAAGTGACTGTATTATCATCAATAACGTTACCTGTTTAGCACAAATTTCAGAACATACAAAAACGTAAACAACTTAATCTTACCTATGTAATGTTCTGCCTTTGTGCTTTGTTTTCTTTGTTTGCTCGTTACTACACTCGTAGACATCGCTACAGTCCCGCAGTCTTGACTAGTGCAGTTGAATGACATTTGTCCTGGGAGCACTGTACCAATGTGGCGGCGCTATAGACGCATGCTCAGGGTCCCTATGCGATATCTAGTGTATATATCTATGTCACAAATTGAGGAGCGGGGAAAGGAGGTGGAGTGGAGCGACAACGCGGGGAATCCTTCACAAACTGAGGAGCGATCACAAACCGAAAGCGGTCAGAGCGTCAAAGTAGCCAGAAGTCATTCATTTTTTAACGAGAACCGGCGGCGAGAAACAGCGGCGCGTCTTCATTGGCTATGACGCGGTTCGGCGGCAAGCAATCAGAATGAAGTAGTCCACCGCTTGAGAGGAGTTCAGAGAAGACAGACCTGTGAACTTTGGTTCCGACCACAGTTGTTCCCAAGAGTTTGATTATTGCGGTTCTTGGATTTTCAATTATTGAAAATCGCGACGACGTGG
Organism: Danio rerio; assembly: GCF_052040795.2. Lineage (NCBI taxonomy): Eukaryota > Metazoa > Chordata > Actinopteri > Cypriniformes > Danionidae > Danio > Danio rerio. Next base: position 50,458,281 of record NC_141036.1, read on the forward strand.
GGCCCCCTAATCACGCGGGGCCCCCCCGCGGTGCGTGCCCTGCGGGCCCGTCCGCTACGCCACTGCATGCCCATCTGGTCATCAGTGGTTGCTGTCGCTGGCGTAGACGGAGGTTGCCCGAAATCACTCACTCTCAGTTGAATTGAATGGTCGACTGTCGCTTTGCCACTGCGAGTAACTTGTAGTGTGAATGAGCCTTTCCTCATCAGTTGTCTAACAGAAAAAACAACCATGAATTAAAAAGAGAAAAAAACATGCAAAGTTTACACAGCACGACAGTTAAAAATGAATCAGTTTTAAGCAGAGGTGTGCCCACATCAGATAGCGTGTATGAGGATAACTCATCGATGGTAAATGGTAAATGGATTTTAAAGTGACAATTTACTGCAAGAAGCAAGTTGTCATTTACTCATCCTCCATATGATCCAAACCAGTTTCCTTTCTCTGTTGAACACAAAGTTAGACAGATGAAGAAAACAGCCCCTGACTTCCATAGTATTTTTGTTCCTACTATAGAAGCCAATTTATTTATATCAGGGCTCGAAATTGTGACCATTTTGGTCGCATATGCGGCCGAAATTTTGTTTATGCGACCTCAAAATATATTTGGGAGCATTAGTGCGAGTGCTTAAAATTGTTGTGTGCGACCAGTTTTTACTGCAAAATGTTCACCACATGCGCGGATTCGGGAGACATTCACGCAGAATATATCTCTAAGCTCTTTGTCTGCACTTAAAACACGAAACGCAGCGCTCACGAATGGTTTAAAACAGTTGTCATGAAAACTTGCTGCAGTAAACAAAGCCAAATCCGTAATGCTTGCCCCGCCTTCGCGCTCTTATTGGCCCACCACTGCTCTAGCACTGAAATATCAGCTGTCAATCACTCAGTCATTGCCTTCTTGCTTGAGATGACAGAGAGCTACTACAGTAAAAAATTGTAAAGCGCTGAAGATGAGAATGAAGATAACACTGACAGATTTAGTTTTAGAAACCATGACATCTAAAGTTACAAATAATGACACAGCTTACTATTGATCACGTGCTGAATGTTAATCCACCATCTACACTTTTCCAAGAGTGGATAAAAGACTTCCATTGGCTTCAAGTCCGCTATGAAAAGTCTGTGGGATGGAGTTTACAGGTAACTGTTTGCCACATCTAGCACGAGAGCTTCTGTTTAATCCTTCATATAATCCCCAGATAGCTGCCCCTTGCACGGCAGACAGCATATGTCAAATTTAACACCACATACACCATCGCAAACGGGCTTACACTGAGTAAACTAATATCACTACTCATAAAAAGATCGGTATTGCTATTAACATGACGTTTGCATATAATAAGGTTCAGTAACGTTACATGTCAAAAGCATCAGTGCAATATCAGACAGCACTTGTGAGAACAGCACAGTAATACCGTTAACAGATTCATTCAAGCAGTGTGTGCAAGGCCGGTGAGCGCTCCGTGTATCTTTTGGTCACTAAGTTATGTTCTAAAAATCTATTTTCTCGTGGTAACGGGATTTCGTTGAGACACATTTTCCTCACGTTTGCATATATAATATATATATATATATATATATATATATATATATATATATATATATATATATATATATATATATATATATATATATTGCTTGTTAGTTTGATTGGTGTTGATTTCAAATGCAATAAATATGTTTGTATGAAACTTGTAGTAACGGTGCTCATAATTGGTGGGTGCGACTAAATTTTGGCTGATGCGCCTACATTTTTTAAGTTAGGAGCACCGGTGCTACCATGCAAAAAGGTTAATTTTGAGCCCTGTAAGAAGTGACCTAATGTACCCTGTGGGCGCTACATAAAAGACAACCACATTTATGTAGAAGGGGTGGATAATGGAGACTGCATGAAATTCAAAGGAGCTGATCGTTGGCAGGGACCGTCTCTGAGTGAATTTCCATTCTTTGGAAATCAGTAGTCCAGTCCCCCCCCACTCCCTGTCTGACGAGGAGTGTGGGAAGAAGAGAAATTAGCAGAAAGAGCTGCATGTGTAACAGTGTCCTCCGGCCTCAACCAGGTCTCAGTTAGAGTCATGAGATTATAGTCAGAATGTGTAGCTATGGAGGTAATAAAATCTGCCTTGTTAACAGCAGATTGACAATTCCAGAGGCCCACGGAGAGAGAGAGTTGTGAAATAGCAGATACATGTATTGAACGAAGGTTGTGAGGATTACGCCTGCAGCGTACCTCCCGTGCTTTGCGAGTGTTAGTAACAACAGGAATTAGTAAACACATAATAAAAGTGCAATGAAAACAATAATAAGAGCAAAGATAAAGTAAAATAAATAAGTACTCAGGTGCTTTGTCGGTGTCTTTGCTCAGTGGAGTCGCGCAGGTAGAGTCGATGGCGCAGGTAGTCGATGGCGAAGGTAGAGTCGATAGTCTTTACACTCGTCGGTCTTCACACGAGACGGTCTTCACACAAGGCTGCCGCAGTGAGACTAGCTGCTTATATACACCCCTGAGTGCCTTGCTTATTGGATTCAGCTGGACACGCCTCAAGAGTAAAAACACCCGAAACTGCAGCAGGGGACGCAAAACCGTCCACGCTCGACACACAAGCTCTTATAGTAACCAAGGAAACAGTGGGTAAACTTTTCTAGTACCATACACAGAGCTGAAAACAAGTTTAAATGTCCTACAACCTTACACAAACAGCTGAAAACAAGTCTAAGGGCTCTATTTTGATGGTCCATGCGCAAAACGCAAAGCACAGGGCGAAAACGCTTTCAGGGTGTGTCAGAATCCATACTTGCTAATTTAAGGATTGCAAAATCTGCTTTGCGCTGTGGTGCATGGTCTGAAAGGGTTGAGCTTTTTTTCTTAATGAGTTATAGGTGTGTTTTGAGAATAAACCAATCAGAGTCTCATCTCCCATTCCCTTTAAGAGCCAGCTGCGTCGCGCCATAGCGCATTTGCTACTTACATGATGTAAAGTTCACTTTCGCTTTCGCTCTCGTGGATAGGGAAACCTTTACGCACAGACATCAAATCTAAAAAATCTCTTATAGTTTCTCAAAATAGCAACTCACCAGCAGTGCGCCTCAGAACGCCTTCCTTTTTAGACCAGAAGGCCTATGGGCGCACATATGAGCGCAAATGCATTTGCTACTTAAAGAGTGTGGCGCAACGCCTCAAAACCACTGTTGCGCCAAGCTGAAACAAGCAAACAAGTATTGCGCCGCGCCTTGCAGGGCTCGAAATTGCGACTATTTTGGTCGCATATGCGCCCGAAATTTTAGTTATGCGACCTCATAATATATATGGGAGCATTCGTGCGACTGAATATTTAGGTTGGAGTGCGACCTGTTTTTGTTTTTTTTCTAAAAACGTGGTGAATTCGGTCTTCCCTGCTGCTATATTGGTTCATATTAGCTGTCAATCACTCAAGACTTTCCGCTGTCAGTCGACAGGGAGGGAGCTTTTGTGACCGCGGGGAATGCAAACGGGAAAAGTACACTGAATCTCGATGCGTTGCATGCGCTGCGTGTTTAGCCAACACAATCTCACAGCAATTCGTATCTTTTTCATACGTTTCCTCGTGAGATCAGGCTGCAACAGCGCAAATGTCTGCTAAAACACCATCGCCAAAGAAGCTCACCTTTACTGAGCTTACACTGACGCGGATTATAACAAAGAACAGTATTGCACTGGTGGTCATCGGGAGAATCCTGCTCTGCCCCCGTCATATATTGGGTCGGCTGACTCGCATGCTTTTCTGCAAACACAGACAAATGTAATTCAGCGCGTAACGAGGCTGAACATTAAAATGACACGAGCCGAAACCAAAACTTTTAAAAGTGAGACTTTTCTTCCTTTCTTTTGTCCGCTCTTTCTTGAGGTGTATATTATTTTTCTATTTAATTACTGATGACTGCTTTGCAGCTTTCAGCATTGAATTGAATGATTTATTATATTATTTCGTTTGTTTTGTAGCAGAAATATTATTTAATAAATTGACATGCACATAAAAACAATAGTACAAAATAAATATTTCTTACTGCAATGCTTCATCTGTGTTTGATGCAAACCATCAATTTATTTTTTATAAAGTAACAGCAGGACTTTATATAGCAGATAACTTACATTAAAGCACATTCAAGGCAGCATGATGATGAGAAATGTAATTCATTATTAGTATTATTGTCATCATCGTCATCATTAATATTTTATAATTATTCTACATTCATTTTGGAATTATTGAACACATATTAAATCATCACAGCATTAGTTAGATAGTTGTTTCTGGGTTTTGTTAGTCCCAATTGATGTTGTTTTCAAATACAATAAATCCCTTAATATACAACTTTTCAAATATATCATTCATTTTTGTTGGGTGCTCCTAAATTTTTTCTGGTGCTCCTAAATACTTCAGGTTGGGAGCACCGGTGCTACCAAGTAAGAACGTTAATTTCGAGCCCTGCCTTGCGCCAGGTGTATGATAGAGCCCTAGATGTCCTCGAACCATACACAACAACTGAATAAGTCTAAATGTACTTACAGGCTGTTGGTCTCGTTGCAGAAGTGCTTCTCCGTTACATTTACATGTAATGTTAGTGTGTCGATTCTCCGTGTACGCAATAATGACCTATCTGACGCCATCTCTCCGCATGCTTGCGCTCTTGTTTGTTTACAGTGGGCGTGACCTGCGACTACATTACAATACTATATTACAATATAAAAACAATATATGACTTACTATAATTTATAATATTTAATATGGGAAATCATTAATAAGAAAGTTATATGAAAATTAAGCAAATGAAATACTATTAAATCACTGGACACTTATAAAATGTATCATTTCATGCGGACATGTCATTGGTCCATTTCCTGCTAGTTATCAAACTATTTCATAACTGTAACAAGAGGCAATTTTATCATAACTTAATGTTATAACAGCTATTATAAAGTTATTTATCAATATGTGGCTCTCTTTGAATTCTCGGAAGCTAGAGAAATCAAAAGTGTAAAACATGAAATACTTTGGGACCATTGTTTTTGTTTTCATGCCTCAAAATTGTCAAAACATATTAACTTGCTATTATTTCCTTCATTATAACGAATCCATTATATTTAAAATAATTCTGTCCAATTAGATTGTTTATATATCTCTGAAAAATGTTTTATCAATGTCAGCAAATGAGTATCTGCTATTGACTCTGTCAAATAATAATGACTGATCATCTATGATGACTGATGTCAAGTCTATGATCAATGTTCTCTATTCGCCTGTCTCGATCGCAATATTTGTGAAATAGTTTATTATTATTATTGTTTACTATAATATTTATTGACAATACATGTAAAAATATATTTATGACGATGTCTGAGAAGACATTAATAACATTAACATCCGTCATAACAGTACATGGTTTGCCTAGATTGTGTGTGCCTGAAACGTCTGTGGTTCTGCGGACCTGCAGCTGGATAATATTGTGTTGCTCCTTCAAAGGAGATAACTAAGGGCCATTCACATATCCCATTTTTCACGCGCACAAGTTCATTACTTCCAATGGAGGCACGAGGTTTACATGCATATTAGTGCCTTTCAGACAGAGGTTTAGCAGTCTTTGACTACATTTGTACTATTTAAATGGGAAATACTTAACTAATATGATGCTTAAATTTAAAACTATCAAAAACTATTTACTTTCAGGTTTCATATTTTAAAGTTTTCATGTGATTTTCTAAACTAGTACTATTTCGAAATGAAAAAACGCATAATAACCGTTTTAACCGTGATTATCCCAGACTATAATCGTACAACCACAATCTGTAATCGTTGCATCCCTAGTCATCATGTAGATTTCTTACAAAGTATTTTAAAAACACAAAACACTAAAGTATTTTAATACAAAATATTCACCCATTTTCATAAACCCTGTAAAATAATAATTACAAAATACTATTTTGTATTTGAAATATATATTTAAACACTTGTATCATAAATACTGCCCATCCCTGGATATTACAACCCAAAATACAGTGTTTTAAGGTGATTCAGTGAATTGGGGGAAATAGATTGGTAAAAGTAATAATAAAAACTAATCCAGCACATTCGTGTTAGCTTTACACAGCTTAAGCTTATTATATTTAACACGTAAACGTGATGAAAAGTCCTCTGGTGTAAACAGTCACTGAACATCGGAGTTCAAGTGAATTGTTTCCATCAATCAGCGCAAGTGTTGCGGAAGGATGCCTTCTTGCCCTCCTCGCGTGCTTTCTTCGCGAGAGGCCACAGCTTGTCTCGTGCTGCCCTGTCATCTGGTGACAGACACTTTGATAGATGCAGTCAGTTTTCAGAAATCTGCAGCCCGAGTAATGTCACGAACGCGGCGCAGAGTGAAGAGGATTATGACCGATCTGGTTTGCCATCAGCGCGTTTGGGACCCACACGGTGAGCAATATCAGCACTGTCCTGAAGTTCATCTGGAACGATCTTTCCTAATATGTTGAGAACTACTTATCGGACATTTTCGGTAACATCATGTTGCTTTAGACAGCACCTTCAACTGTAGCGCTTACAATCAAGTACACTTGCGTTCAGCGATTAGTTTTCCTCTCAGCGCGCCGATCTCTGCTTCACAAGAGCCGCTCTGTGCTCGCCGACATCCCGGTGAAGCACCGCGGTAAAGTTAGTTTGACGTTTGACATTCAAACCAATTAAATTATTTACTCCTGTTATGGTTTGAGGCAAAAAGGTCGTATATGCATAAATAAGTCCCTTTTAGGTTGCACAAGGCTTAATTTCTCGATAAATAATAAATAAATAAATTACCTGCGGTAGAGGAACTGTCGCGCCGTCGCTGACGTCGTCAAACTATTCATTTGTAACGTTAGCTCAGCTAAGTTACAAAAACCTCGTTTTTAAAGTTCGGACAAGTGTCAACGCATCATGATTCCGTATCACATTGGATATTCAGTCCAGAGCTACAGGCCGATGCTGAGCCATCAAGTTCGACCTTGCGTGATTAACTTTATTCTTGCCTCTTTTCCCCATGCACAAAGATGTCATAACGTCCATGCGTATTTTATAATGTCATCACCAGTGTTAAGCAGTAGGTTGATATACCACTTTACCTTTTAAATCCAGAAGAATAAACGAATAAACGAATACCTGTACCTAGGGCGCCGCCATCTTGGTCTCCCTCCATCCTACGTCATCTGATTAAATAGAACGCGTTCTATTCTGCGAATGTCACAATTAACCAGACGCCTGACAGAGTAGACGAATATTGAGAAGCTCCGCATTGGACACTCAGACAAGGCGAACAGATTTACAATCAGAGAATTAATTGCAGTAAATTGATTCATATACTTTAGAGAAAGTTATTAACTGATAAGTTAATGGAACAAAGTATGTCTAATGTTCCTGGTCCTTCGGGACGTAGCAGTCCATCATCTACACCGAGAATAGGGCCTTCTCCTGGTTCTGGTAACTTTTACATTTGAATGTATTTTTATTGAATGTCTGTTCAGGCAAAACCTGAACCTGTCTCAAATTAACATGCTTTTTTATCTTTCAGTGGAAGAAAAGTATGATGTGAGAGAAAAAATAGGAGAGGGCAGCTTTGGCGACGTCTATGTTGGATACAAAAAATCGGACAGAAAACGAGTAAGTCTATTTTCCCTAGTCCAGTTAAGATGACAAACTTTGAAGAAATCATGTTTGATTGCTCACTAATGTTTTATTCTACTTTTCATCCACAGTTTGCCATCAAGATGACTGATTCCAGGTATGACAGCGATGTGGTAAGTCTATTTAAAGCTTCACAAAATACACTTAATAAATGAGTCTGTTTACGGCTGTGGTAATATGTACAAACTATATACAAATATCTGTCAATTATTTTGTAATTCACTGCTGTTTTCTGTTTATTTACGGTTATGATGGGACCTTTATCTGTGCTCTATCGAGTTTTCTAACCACGTACATTTTGTATATTAAATGATTGCTTGCCTGTATTTACTATAATGTATAAACTTATTGTACGTTATACTTTTATAATGGCCATTATTGATCATTAAAACTGATATTCAGCTAAAGAGAGGGTATGTTTCGTATTTTAAAACTAAAACATATTAGTGTTAACGGGGCCTAAGTATTAAACCTGTTAAAGTAATGTTTCACAGCTTAGCTCAATATCTTGATAATACCAAAGCTTCCAAAAATGAACGGGTTTTTACACCACAATTGACAAGACCAGTACAGATAATATATGTCCCACAATGCAATTCAAAAGCATAAATAAACACACACAACAAACATGAAACACAAAATACGGGAAACTGCTGATTTACAGATTTTCTTTTACCATTATATTGGAAAACAGGATTATATGTTGTTGATTTGCAGCTAATGTGCTCTTTATCTTTAGCCTGGCTATCCTGAAGAGCTCCCAAAGGAAGTGGTGATGATGACCATTTTGAGAGATTCCCCCTGCCGGTTCCTCATCAAACTCCAAGAGTGGTTTTTGGTGAAAGAGGAGAAATTTCCAGACGGGGTAAGTCTGTTTATTCAGCACATTACATGAAATATGCACTGTAAGAGGGTTTGTCTCGTTTCTTATTGTTTTTTTTATTTTGTAACTAAAAATTCTTAAATCAAGAAGCATTTCTGAACAAGAACATAACTCTTTCTTATTTTCAGAAGAGCTCGTGGGTTATTAATATGCCGGTGCGGTAAGGGAAATAAACTTGTTTCTACTTTAAAATCTATCCTGAATGTAACTGGAAGCCAGTGTAAAGACTGACCTGAGGACTGCTGTCATGTGCTTGATTTTAATTGATTGCATTTGCTTTCAGAGAACGATCAAGTCAATAGTGATGGTGATAGAGCATCCCGGCCTGTGCAGAACTCTAGCAGAATTCCTGAAGGAGCACCCACACCTGGAGAGGAGAGACGCTCGCACACTGATCCAGCAGATTGTGAAAGCGGCTCAAGCGTGCACGAGGAAGGAAATTTGTCATTTTGATATCCACGATCATAATATCCTGGTCATCAGTCCGCCTCTGCACATTAAGCTGATAGATTTTGGATGTGGGTTGCACATCTTCCATGGTAAGTCTGATTATTTCAGGAGGAAACAGTAAGCGTTCATTAGTCTCTAATAATCAGTTGAATGGGGTTTTAGCTGATCTCAACTCTACACATCTCTTCCTGACAGATCCAGAGAATCACCCACGGCCAGACACAGTGATATCTCCCGAGAGAGCGGAAAAAAGGATGGTGAATCAGCTGGTTACCATCGTGCAGGATATAGCAAGACATTGTTCCAGCATACCTACAGGTAAGAAGACGACTCTAACTAACACTGTTCAACTCTCCTGTTGACTAATGGGTCAGAAATTACCCAAACCCCATTTTAATAGCAAAAAAACCCTTTTTTAAAATACAGGAGATTTCATTCTGGCTATTTTACTGAAAGTTGTAATGTTACCGGTAATTTGCTGGAATGCTGCGCTGTGTGAACGCAGAAAGAAGATTGCTGGAAAGAGCGTGTTCTGTGTGTGTGTGTGATGTTTCCACACATGTCAGTTGTGTGTCCACAATTAACCAACTTTCTCTTTTAAATTATTACAGGATTCATGGAGTTTATTGCTGCCTGCTGGTCCCCTCAATATGTTGTAGAAGAGATCCAGCATACAGTGGATGAGATTCTGGACCAGCCGTGGCTAAGAAACTAGTGAAAATAAAGACTGTTTTAGTCAATTGATGAACATGAGGAGTTTATGCTTTCCAAGTGGTTCAGCATGACGTAGAGCCCATCAGAAGCAGGAAACAGGTTTTCAGACTTCCATTTATGTCACATTGTTTTGCTGTTTTCCGCTTCTGCTTCCCAAATTCTGCACTTCCTCCTGCGAGTGTTGCAGTCAGAGCTGCATGTAAATGAGGGCCGGTTTCAGTCTAGTCCACCAGCTCTCGACTGAAAGCTCCTCCTCCAGCCAATCACGCGAGGAGGAAAGCTGATGTCACTGTAATGGCTCTTATCCTAAAACATATTTTGTTGGAATGTGGAAGTTTGAATGTTATTAGACTACTTTGATGCACATTTTTAGAAAGGTACCACAAAGAGTCTTTCAGTATTTTAAATCTTAAAGTTTATTTATTTATATCCTACATATTTGTACAAGTAACTTTTTATTGTAATACAAATTTTTATATTTTACAAATTGTCTTTATCATGTAAAATTTTTATGTATATCCATTTTGCTATGAAATAGCCATAAGTTGCCGATGTGGCAATAAATAAATAATAAATAAATGAATTATAAATGTCAGTCTAATGGCGGCCGATGCGCACAGGTGATGCCGGAGATTGAGGTCTAGTTATGGAGTAAGTTAGTGATAGTTAAAGGTTTGATAGTTAAACGTGTTTGTTAGTGAATTATCATCAGTCAGGGTTAGGGCTTAGGGTTAGACATACAGAACAGAAATGATCATCTTTCAGTAAAGAGGCCAAATCTCACCTCTTTCTTTCTGTTTCTGCTTTCCCAGTTCATCTAAACGCTTGATTTATTGTTTAGGGTTAGGGTGTTTGTTAGGGTTAGGTTAGGATTAGGGCTTGGTTAGGCCTTAGTTTTTAGAGTTGTTTTAAACAACTTGTATTCATTGTTTGCTTTATGTCTGGTTTCTTTAGTTTCTCCTGTCTGTCACAGTTTGTTATTTAAGAGCGATTGTTAATTATTATACACTTCTCTGTCCTCGCCTCTGAGTCATTAGAGTGACGTCAGCTTCCCTCCTCACCTGATTGGCTGGAGGAGGAGCTGTTAATCTAGAGCTAATGGACCAATGAGGATGCTTTAGCCGGTCCTCATTTGCATACAGCTCTGACTGCGACGCTTGCAGGAGGAAGTGCACAATATGGGAAGCAGAAGTGGAAAACAGCATGATGTCAGAATTATGAATTCCTGATGGATTCCTGATGATTTGATTTGATTTGATTTTGTCACTGACCACATGTGTGCTGCTCTTTCTATGATTTCTGTGAAATTGAGACTATGACCCCTATGGAGTGTGTTGAAGCTGTTTTCTGTTGATCAAACTGTAAACTATTGTCTTCAATAAACTGTCTCTCTGACTCCTGCTCTTTGTTCATCACACCGGCTCCTTGCATTAACATAACTGAAATCCTTCAGCGTAGTAATACGGGACTGTAATGCACTCAAAACATGCCTGAACTACTTTATCTGTGTGTTTATCTGACAATAAGTGTGAACAACACAAAACATCAAATATATTTTTACAAACTGCAGACTCAATTTAGCCTTTATATAACAATATTTAAGCATCATGTAATGTGTAAAGCACATTGCCCTGCCGTTTGTAGGATAATGTGAAAAATAAGAGTGTGTTGACAATGGTTTGAGTAAACCTACTGTAATATCTACTGAACCGTTTTTTGGGGTTTTTTCAAGGTCTGACCAGCAAATGTTGAAGTTTACTCACATAACAATGGCTAGAATGGAAATGCCTTCATTTCACAACAGATTTTGGAAAATGTAAGTTTTGCATTAAACTGTAATGGAAACACACACTTATGCTTCAGTTTGTGCTAGAATTACAATGAAAACTGCCATTATTTACTCGAAGATATTTTGAAGAATGTTGCTTGTTGCACTGATAGACATCTATTGTTTTTTTTTTTTGCTACTAGAAGTCAGTGGGTACCAGCTAGCAGCATTCTTCAAAATATCTTCACTTGTGTTCATAATACTTGAGTAAACGAGGTAAATTTAGTTTTTGGAGAATTGTCCTTCAACTTTCAGGACGTCCACAGCTCAGTTTCATACATTGTTAGCGATAGTGGAACCAAAGAACACCAACTATTTAGATCTGGCCTACTACTTTACACCACGCTTGTTGACGCTGCAGGGGAATGTGAACTTCTGCTCGCCTCTGGCTGTACCAGCAGGTTTTTGGGTTGTGGGTAGTTTCTTGAGCGTGTCACGTCTAGGAACGACTCCATCATTTTTGCAACACTTTGCGCTGATGTTTGCATCATAAATCTTTTCCATCAATGCATCATAGCTATTTGATTTGTTGTTACCAGCAAAGCTCACAATGATAAAGTCACAAAGCTTAAGTGGTAAAATGTAAGAATGCAGTACACAAAATAAAATAATACGCTGAAATTAATCATAAATGGGGGTGAGTTGTGCCAACTTAACCCAGCCTCTTTGGCACAATTCACCATATTCGCCTGACAATGAAAGACCAGCATGATCCAGCAGTTTAGAACATCTTGCTAACTGTACAGACTTACTGTGTAGCCTACTAAAGTACTAAAACATGCATGAGATATTGTCAAGCTTGTCTATAAATGTTTTGACACAACAATTAAAAAAACCTTGATCATATAAAATTTGCTTTGAAAGGCAAAATAAAAGCAGTTTTCAGAGCTAAAATGTAATCATAGCAAGCTGTTTTGACATTTAATCTACAACCCACACTATCTGAAGAGTTTAGATGCAAAACCCTCTAAAAGCCATTTGATATTTTCTTCTAAAATTAGCATTTTTCCCTGAATCCTGTGTGTAGTCTCAGTAATTTCACTTTTATAGTGATGAATAAGTTTTCATTGCCTTTCAAGTGAAATAACTGAACATAAACATAGGAGGCTGATTAAAAAAAGCTCATTTTCAACGGCATTTAGAGGTTTTTCCATCTGAACCCTTCATCTATTTTCAGGTTAGTACTTGTTTTTTAGATATCAGTATCTTTTTTCATTAAACAGGGCTCAACAATAAGGACTGCCTGATGGCCCGGGGCAGTGTGCGAGACGCTCGGGCCAGTGTACAGAATGATGACTGGCCTGATTAAGCCAGTGCTGCCTTGTCACAAAAGTTTGGCGGTGACTGTCTGTCAATTGCATGCAAATTCAATCTTAGGGTGCTTTCACACATAGACGTTTGTATCTGAATCTGTCTCGATTCCCCAGCTAGCGCGGTTTGTTTGGCATATGCGAGTCCAGCAATCTCGGCACCAAATCAATCGGTCCCAGATCGCCTAAATGAGGTGGTCTCTGCTCGATTAAGCTGATCGATTGTAGTGAGAAAACAAAACAGTCCAACAAACCAATGAACCAGGCTATATCACAGTGTCTTATGATTGTGAAATGTTATTGTACTATAAAATAACTGTTTAAAAGTAGTTTATCATTTAATTTAATAATTTATTCCAGTGATTTTAAAGATGAATTTTCAGCTTTATTACTACAGTCTTCAGAAATCACTCTAGTATTAATTGTTATTGTTAATATTATTATTATTAATGGTAGTAATAATAATAAAAGCATGAATGTCTGGTGTAATAATTTTAATAACCAAACAGTTATTTAAAATTTAAATAAATATTTAACAATTAAAAAAAAAAGTAAATTTTATGAACTTGATGAACTGAGTTTTCTTTTAAAAAACATAAAAAATGTATAAAACTGATCGCAAACTTTTTGCCAATAGCGTGTATATATATATATATATATATATATATATATATATATATATATATATATATATATATATATATATATACATATATGTATATATATATACATATATGTATATATATATATATATACATATATGTATATATATATACATATATGTATGTATATATATATATATATATATATATATATATATATATATATATATATACATATATATATATATATATATATATATTATTATACACATACGCTATGTATATGTAAATATTATTTATAAAAAACATATGAGCAATTCGATGCAAATGTCAACCTTGCAATGAAAAAAAGTTTTCACCAAAATATCGAAACTTTCTCCGTTCTTAGTGTAAGCAAGTATGTGACAGTACTTTAGAAATACTCAAAAATGCATCTGTCAATGTTTTCAATATTGTATTTGATTTACCAAAGTCACATAAGCGGCAATTTCACATTTATGTGTCACATCCATAACGGAGAGACGTCACACCCATAACAAAGCTTTTTCCTCATAAACGAAAAAAATATTTAAAAAAATAAAAACAATCATGTTTGTTCTACAGAGGTTCAACTCGTATCCTTTTGATTAGCATAGTTTTTGGGGGGTTGTGCAGATTATTTCACAGAATTTCTACAAAGCATGTTTAATGCTCTAAACTCGCAGACTTTTTTTGGTCACATCCATATTGCATGTTTATTTTCCTCATTTAAAGCACAAAACATGTAGACAGATTGACTTTTTCTGCTCCTATAGTTTTGTGGTTAGTTGTTCTGTAAAATATAAACAATGTTGGGCCAGTGGAAAAAATCCTAAGCGTTGAACCCTGATTAAGTACTATTCATTAGATACTAGTGCTTTATATACAAAATATACTAGTGCTTAGTAGTTATTTTTATTAGATATTAGTACTTATTTATGAGATGCTAGTACTTATTGTAATAGTGACTAGTAACAAATTACATTGTTTTCTATCGATTTCTATGGGATCTATTATTGAGATATCAACTGTTCAGTTTTGACTTGTATGTATTCCAGCTGAGACTAGTACATATTTTTTATGTACTGGTACTAGTAGTTAATCATTAGGGACTAGCACTTATTATTTAGATAGTACCTATTTAATAGATACTACAACTTGTGTACTATACTATTCATTGGGTACTATTACTTATTTATTAGCTACTACTATTGATTAAATAGATACTAGTAGTTTTTCAGTAGTACTATTTTTTTAGACTTTTTTTTTTTTTAGAACAAATAAGTACAAGTAAACATGAAAATAGATAGTAGTGCGGGTTGTAGATTAAATGTCAAAACGGTTTGCCGTAGTGTCTCTCTTCTTTGCAGGACGGATGGGTAAATTGGAGGGCTCTTCAAACGTATGTGGTCACACAACCAATTTCCTCTATGTTTTTCTAGAAACAAAGGGTGTTTATTTATTTATTTATTTTTATTAACTCAATGCCACAAGAACGAGAGGGATTACATTTCACATAGTTTCTGAAAGAGAAAAAACACATATATGTGTATATATATATATATATATATATATATATATATATATATATATATATATATATATATATATATAAATAAAGTAAAATTAAATTTACATGAAATATAAATGTTTTCAGATCATTACATGTTTTCAGTGCTTTTTTGTTTTGTGATTGTTCTAAAAGATTTACATATATTTTAAGGTCATTCACAAAATGGGTAAAGTTTGGTTTACATTGAGCCCACTTTTTCTTATGTATATGATATTTTCTTAACAGCATAAACAAATTAAAAATATATTGTCCTTTACAGTTCAATTTATCATCATCAGAATAAAACAGTACATCAAATAAACCAATTTCTGTCTTATACTCCATTTTTGTTAATAAACAATTCCTAATCTTTCCAAAATATTCTGGAGTAACGATACAATGAAAAAAACGATGCAAAATTGTCCACAAAATTCACAAATGTATAAAATATTAAGTTTATAGAAACAAGGGGTGGAACAACTTCCCTCCTGACATAAATCATCACCCTCTCCCCTGTGTTTAATTAAAGAGAGCTTACCTGTGGTCGAGACGGATGACCGGAAGTTCCGGAAGATAAAAGTGGAGGAACTAAACCTGTGGTGCAGCTTTGAAAAAATACACATTTCACTGTCCGTTGTGGACAGGAGAACTGTGTGAAGAGACATGTTGAGTCAATGATCGCAGAAATGTCCTCTTGCAGTATCAAATAACTGGTTTGTTCGCTGGATATATCCAATATTCCGTTATTGGCCGCCATTGAGACTCGCGAGTTGTGAACAGATACCGTCACCGTGGATTGTGGCGATTATTACGGCAAAAAAGTGAGATAAAGACACGTTCTAGATAAGGTAAGACCCAACGTTATCATACGACGTCCTAAGAGTCTGAACTTTCTCAAAGAAACCGTACTTTTTACGGACAAACGCAAGCTTCGTGACAAACTACCGTTATTCCTCTTTAACGGACCATTGTGTTGCCTAGTTACGAGTCCTGTCAATCATCTCCTCACGTCAAGTTCAGATTGCTGTTCCTGATCAAATATATCGCGGAAAACGTTGCTTAAATATTTTCCAGTATTCAAACATCTTTACTGAGGTCTCGAGCAATGGTCGCGCGAGTCCGCCATGTTTGTAGTTTAAATCGTTTGTAGTCCTATGTGTGTGTCAGAGTTTACCAGCGACCTCTGGTGGTTAAATCGATGGTGATCATGACAATTAGCTTTAGATTTGTCTACTGACTCTAATCTAACTAAATAACATAATGATCGTCCAAAATCAAGAAGCCTAAAATGTATATTAGAGAAAAATATGAAATTAACAATCTAAAAAGAGCAAAACATTTTGAAATGTTGTTTTGTTTTGCAATTTTTTTGCAATATTTTGCATGAATTTAAATGTATTCTCTTTCCATTTGTAAAGATGTTCTGCTTCTAAAGTATATATTTAATACATTTATCTTTTTAATAAATCTGTTTTGTTCAAATGCACTAAAATATTCACTGAGAAATGGATAAAAATATTCATCTTTAAAATGGGGTGCACTTATTAATGCCCAGTGTCATAAATACTATATACAGAGCTTTACAATAAAACCCGCCAACTCGCCAAATGCGGGTAGATTTCAGCTCTGGCGGGTCAGACAGCCGCTCCCACTAGACACTTCGGCAGGTTGGCAATAATTTTGACATTTGTAGTTTTCTTAAAGCAGGGTTCGACAATAAGCATGGCCCAAAATGTGATCTTAGAATCGAGAAACGGCACGACTGACAACAATAACTGTGTTCACGCGAGACAAAGCAGGTGAATACCGTATGAGAGGAGGATTACTCGCGCGCACAGGTGATGTGATGCATGTGACTGTTGAAAGCGTGTGCGCTCCCGTTTACTTGCGCTTTTTTTCCTTTCTGTCCTGAGAGCCCTGTAAAAGTGTAGTATTGACGCATGCTCGGGGTCTGTATGCGATATCTAGTGTATATATCTATGGCTGAGAAACGCTCACCAGTGTGAGTATAATGAGTGTGTGTTTCCTCCATCAGGGGACACGTGGACGGAGACTCTGGCGTACGTGCTGTTCTGGGGCTCCGCCAGCGTGGTGACCGGCGGCGTGATCCTCTTCAACGGACGGGACTTTGTGGACGCCCCGCGGCTGGTGCAGAAGGAGAAGATGGACTGAACCTGCGTAAAGCAGGGAAGCAGTCGGGCCCCGCGGAGCCTTCATCCTCATCCTCACCCTGGAGCCTGTACTGATGACGATGATGATGATGATGAGGGCCCAGGGCCGAACACACGGGGTCACGCTGCTCTCCACACCAGCATCAAGCCACGCCCACTTTCCCATGATTCCATCTGCTGGTCGCACCGCTGGACGCTCAGGCTGACCGTGAGGCCCTCGGCCCCGTCCTCATGGTGCAACCAGGTCCGCCATTTTGGCTCAAGCGCTGGCTGATGAGGACGTGTTTGTCTTGTTTTCTAATAAAAGCTGAGTGACAGTAAGGCAGCTGTTTACATGAACACCTTCAGCTAACGTTCAGAATAGCTCTGTTTAAACATTTAAGTGTTTTAAACATTAAACAGTGAAGTTGCCCCCAAAATAACTCATAGTTTGGACAAACCGCACACTTCATTTACTGGACTGACTGCTGTTGGGCCGTTTTCCTCCACTCTGGGCTGATTTTGATTTTGAAATATCGGTTGATATGCGGTGACACACAGTCAGATATTTCACTGAACTGATCCAACACTTTTGACACTCATAAACAATCATAAAGCCCTCGTGCTGCAGGTATTAGGAGGTCTGCTGAAGGTGCAGCTGTGGTGCAGTGAGAGGTTTGCGTCTTTAATAATCTACGGCAGTTTGCGTTCATTGTACAGTCAGAATGATTAAAAAACACATATGAAACAGCCCCTTAAAGTCACGTCTCGCTTTCAGTTTCGGGCTTTGGCGTGTTTTGCACTCACACACAAGCGTACCGCGCCAAAGCCCAAGTGAACCGCGCTCAGGCCCACCTCTTCCAACCGGGCCAGGGCCGGCCAACTGAACTGTGCCTGAGCCCGATTCAAAGCACTCACACTTGTCAAACGATCCGGGAAACGGGCCTGGGCACAGTTCGGATAGCACAGTGTGAGTACGCTCTTAATTTGGCCCCAACTTGAGTTTCAGAAAATGAAGTGTTTTTTGCTGATAAATCTTATTTTGACATATTTTGGGAAAATGTTTTGAAAATTGAGCACACTGACCCCCCTTTGGTTATGTTGGGGGCTGTTTTTGCCCCATTGATTTCCAATATAATCACATTTATTGATTGTTGTTTATATATACATATTTATATTTGTCGTTTATCTCTGTAAATTGGTAGTATTAATTATATGTAATGATATTATTAATGTAATATTATAATCATTTTGTATTTAATATTTTAGAATATATTTAAGGAATATACACACAGTTAAAGTCAGAATTATTTGCCCCCTTTTGAATTTTTTTCTCTTTTTTAATATTTCACAAATGATGTTTAACAGATTCAGGAAATTTTCACCGTATGTCTGATAATATTTTTTCTTCTGGTGAAAGTTTAGTTTGTTTTATTTCGGCTAGAATAAAAGCAGTTTAAATATTTTTTAAGAACCATTTTAAAGTCAATATTATTAGCCTGTTTAAGCTGCCTACAGAAAAACCATCGTTATACAATAACTTGCCTAATCACCCTAACCTGCCTAGTTAACCTAATTACCCTAGTGAAGCCTTTAAATGTTACTTTAAGCTGTATAGAAGTGTCTAATATTATTTACTGTCATCATGGCAAAGTTCAAATAAATCAGTGATTAGAGATGAGTTATTAAACTATTATGATTAGAAATGTGTTGAAGAAATCTGCTCTCTGTTAATCAGAAATTGGGAAAAATAAACAGGGCGAATAATTCTGATTCAGCTGTATATGTTTGGGCTGCACAATGTATGGTTTCAGCATTGATGTCGCATTGTGTGTGTCCACAATAGTCAAATCTCAGTGTTGAGTCAGGATTACAGTTGATCAACACAACAAATGAGAACACATGAGATCTGTGGATCCATTACAGAGTATAACTATAACAGAGGGAATCTTTATCATTAGCATGTGTTTTAAAGGCATTTCAAGAGTTCACACTTAGATATTGCTTGATGATCATAGCAGGTTTGGCATGCTGTCCCGGGAGAGAACCCTGAGCTCGGGAATAATTGAGCCCAGGGCTCCCGCCTGTCATGAGCATGTGAGGAGAGTTCGAGATCAGGTCGTTTGTGTTTATTAGTTTGTGAAACTTCAAGAGTTTAAAGCATTCAGGCTAAAAAAGTACAACATTTGTAACTTTAATGAAGATTCATTTCACTGAATAGTTATAATAATGAAGACTATATACGGCTCTTTTACATTTAATTATACAATTTCTGTAACCTGAATACTGTTTGACTCGGGGGAATCATAAAGCACTGCTTATTTGACCTTTTTTTGCGATTTGTTTATTGTTGTTTATAAATGATTCACACCTTACAAAATCTCCCGCATCCGTCTCATGTTGAAATGTACAGATTGAGCTGCTGTTTTCAGAAAATGTTTCACACAAAAGTGATTTTACTGATGAGTGGCAAACTATTTTTAATACAAACAAAAAAACAGTAGTTTATTATTATTTTAATAAGAGCGCTAGAATACTTTTTAGCTCAGTGTTTTTGTGTGTGTGTGTGTGTGTGTTTGTTTGTTTAGGTGCTAGAATTTTTGAGGTACGTAGTTTCAAACAATTTATATGGCATATATATATATATATATATATATATATATATATATATATATATATATATATATATATATATATATATATATATATATATATGTGTAGTGACACAAATGACCATTTTGTCACTTGAGGTGTTGTAGGGTTGTTTTTGACGCGTGAGAGCTCAACAAACGAATCATCCTCTAAATACTGCTTATCAGATTTATTTTTTGCACAGACAGTTCTTATGGCTCAATTTCCACTTACAGTCTGGTATATAAATGCTCATAAAATCACATTGAATGCCTCCATAAAGCTCTTTCAAACACGGTCAAAAAATGTTGTGCTTCCCTCTAATTACACACCTGTTGTTCTAAGTCTTTGTCTACCTATATACTCTTCCAAACCCACACTCCACCCAGTGGTCAAAAACAGCATTACAACAAACATAATGGCTCTTACACCCCGGCCCCTAATTGTACATGGCAGGTAGACATAACAATTCAACAATGTACATACAAAGAGCCATTAAAGCAACACTATAAACATTGCATTAATCAATTCTGTGTAGGTGTCAAATTTAACAGTCTTTACCATCAGTCCATTATATTTCCATGTTGTCATACAACAGACAAAGTTTTGTCACGGGTCTCTCAAGTACACTGGTTTTAGTTTGTACTCGCACAGAACGAACAAGTCCATTTTTATCTGGAAAAACCTCCAGAATTCGCCCCATTAACCAAGACCCTCGAGGGGCAGACGAGTCCACAATGACAACAATGTCACCAGGAACAAAGTTTCTCCTTTCCTTATTCCATTTCTGCCGATCTTGAAGCAAAGGCAAATATTCATTTGTCCATCTTTTCCAGAATAAATCACACATATACTTGACCTGTTTCCATCTCCTCTTGCTGTATAATTCAGATTTTTCAAATAATCCAGGTGGTAATACTGGTTTACCTTTCATCTGAAGAAGATGGTTTGGAGTAAGTGGCTCCAAATCATTGGGGTCATCTGACAACTTAGTTATTGGGCGATCATTTAGAATGGCCTCAATTTCACATAGTACAGTATGGAATCCTTCATCATCCAAAATCTGCTGATGTAGGATGGAATTCAAAATTCTTTTGACCATTCTGATTACACGTTCCCAGATTCCACCATAATGCGAACCTCCTGGAGGACTGAAACTCCACTGGACACCTTTCTGGAGCATTGCCCTTTGAATCTTGTTTTGATTCCATGATCTCAGTGATTCCTTTAATTCCTTTTCTGCGGCAACAAAGTTGGTACCATTATCTGATCTTATTTGAGTTACTTGCCCTCGTCTGCAGATAAATCTTCGAAGAGTGTTAATACATGAATCAGTGTCCAACGAGTAGGCGACTTCCAGATGAACTGCTCGACTTGCCATGCAAGTAAAGATGACTCCGTAACGTTTTACAATGGAGCGTCCTCTTTTAACTTCCACAGGACCAAAATAATCCACCCCAACATTCGAAAATGGAGGCAAATCGGGAAGGAGTCGTTCTTTCGGCAAGTCTGCCATCTTCTGCTCACCCACCCTAACTCCAAAACGTCTACAATGGCCACAACTCGATATAATCCTTCTGGCAGCTGCATTACCCTTAATGATCCAATATCTTTTCCTCAGCTCTGAAAGCATATAATTTCTTCCACTGTGACCTAACTGTTGGTGTATATGACGCAAGATGAGCGTGGCAATATGCTGATCCTTAGCCAGAATGATCGGATGCTTTCTTTCTTCGGGCATAGCAGAATTTCTCAATCGTCCTCCTACTCTCAAAATACCGTCTTGATAGACGGGATCCAATTTATACAGCTTGCTGTCTCGGCTTATTTTTGAAACAGGTGAAACTGACAGAGCATCGATTTCCTTTTTAAACTGTTGCCTTTGACTGAATGCAACAATAGCTACTTCAGCTTCATTCAAATCCTGCAAACTTAAATTTGGTGTAACCACAGAATAACCACAGAGTTAGTTTTCGAAGTTCTTTCTCTGTCTTTTTAGAAGTTACTCCAGAAGAGTCTAAAGAGGCTTGAATTTCCTTTCTCTTTTGACTTTGTTGTTTCAGAACGGTCTTTAATTTCAAGAGCCAAGCAACAGCAACTTTTAACTTTGTCCAGTCTGAGAAATGAGTAATCAGCCAATGAGTAGCATTTGACTGTTCACTTACAAGAGTGCTATTTACACATATGTTCCTATTGACTTCAGGATCATCTGCTTTAAGAGTAGAATCAAATATTTGTGCTGGCCATTCTTCCACTGGTTTCCACAGATAACTTGGTCCATTGATCCATTCTCTGTTTGTTAACAGCTGATCTGCTTTCATACCTATGGAGCAACAGTCTGCTGGATTTTGAGACGTAGGTATGTATCGCCACTGTAAAGGTGTTGTAATTTCTCTTATTGCAGAGATCCTGTTGGTGACAAAGGTAAGAAAACGTTTGTCCTCATTTTTTATGTATTTCAACACAGACGTACTGTCTGTCCAGAATACTGAATCCACCAATGGAAACTGCATCTCTGCCCTTAACATTTTGTCCACTCGAGCAGCAAGCACAGCAGCTGTCAGTTCAAGACGTGGAATAGTTACTGATTTCAAAGGTGCTACTCTAGCTTTACTGAGTAGGAATGTTACGTGGACATCATGTTTTGTCTCCATCCTAAGGTACGTCACAGTGCCATATCCAAGTGTACTTGCGTCAGCAAAATGATGCAACTGAACGTTGGTAAGTTCATCCATTCCTGCTGGTTTTAGACATCTGTCCATCTTGAAATCTGCCATCTTCTCAAGCTCTTTTAACCATAAAGACCACTGCCTTTGGAGATTTGAGGGTAGCAGATCATCCCATCCACATCTTATCCTACATAACTCTTGCAAGAGAATTTTTGCTGTAAGAGTGAATGGAGCCAAAAATCCTAAAGGATCATAGACAGAGCATACCTTTGACAGGACACTACGCCTGGTGCAAGGATGATCTTTGCTAGTTATTTTAAAATTGAAAGTGTCAGATTCAACACACCACCACAAACCAAGAGCTCTTTCCATTGGCAACTGGTCCTTGTCCAGATCCATCATTTTTATGCCCTGTGCTCGGTGTTCTTCAGGTACACTTTGTAGCACAATGCGGCTATTGCTGATCCATTTTATTAACTGGAAACCTCCTGCTAAGCAGACATCTGTGAGATCCTTGATCATCAAGACGGCCTCTTCCTCAGAAGGTACACTTTTCAAACAATCATCCATGTAGAAGTTTGTGTAAATTTTCAAAAATTTCAAAAAAAAAATTTTTGTGTCAATTACCTTTTCAGGAAAGTCATCTTTGTTGTCCTCAGCAGTTCTACGTAAAGCATAGCAAGCACAACTTGGGGACGACACAGCACCAAACAAATGCACTTTCATCCTGTATTCCACAGAGTCCTGATTGATATCACCATCTGGCCACCATAGGAAACGAAGAAAGTCAGTATGTTCTTCTGCAACTTTAACCTGGTGAAACATTGCTTTTACATCAGCCATAAATGCAATAGGCTCTTGCGAAGCCTCACAAGAACTCCCAACAGTGAATTTGTCAGATTAGGACCCTGCAGAAGCTGATCATTCAATGATGTACCTTTAAAGGCAGCTCCACAATCAAACACCACTCTTAATGTTTGCTTCTTGGGGTGATAAACCCCATGGTGAGGGATATACCAAACTTTCCCTTCATCCTGTTTTAATTGATGTAACGGTACTATTTCGGCATAACCGTGTTTAATTACCTCATCCATGAAATCTTTATATTCTTGATGGAAAATCTTGTTTCTTTCAAATTTCCTTTTCAATCCAATTAAGCGCTGTTTAGCCACACAAAGGTTGTTTGGCAACATGGGAATTTCCATCCTAAAAAGAAGATTCAATTTATAATGTCCATCTTGAAACTCAATTGACTTGCTTACCTTTTCCATAAAGGCATGCTCTTCTCTTGACATTTCCTTCTTTTCAACAGAATTCTCATTAAAGTCATGATTGTATTGTTTACCAAGCATATCCTCCAATTTTCTTACAGAAATCCTGTTAACAGTCACACCTGAACATTTGACCTTATTCCTGCTTCCTTGGAGTGGTCCATTTACAACCCATCCCAATAGGGTTCTAACTGCATAAGGTCCATCTCCATTGCTGTTTATAACCTCCCAGGGCTCCATTACCCTGGAAGCATTTGCTCCAATCAGCAAATCCACATCAGCAGGAATTTGAGGAATCTCAACACCTTTCAGATATGGCCAATTTTCCAAATCCTTTTGAGTGACAATGTTGTCTCTGGATACAGGCATTCTTTCTTGAGTGAAGACTTCTGGAAGACTATAAAAGGTGTCATCAAGAAGGTTAGACACTTCCAATCCAGTCAAAACAGTGCTATTAACAGCCCTTTGATTGCCCATTGTTTTCAAAACAATATTAGTTTCCTTTCCCTTTAATTTCAAACTATGCATTAAGCGTTCTGAACAAAATGTGGCAGAACTGCCAGGATCCAAAAATGCATAGGTTTGAATTACTGTTTGTCCCTTACTGGATTTGACTTGAACTGGTACAATTGATAATGCACAGTCTCCATCGTCACCGGCCCCTGTTTGACCACATGTTGTGAGGGCAACATGTGCACTACTTAAAGATGAATGACTTTGTTCTTGAGTGCACACTCTTTCCTTTTGTTGGATATGCAAAATGCTGGGATGCTTTTGACCACACACTGCACAAGTCAAGCGCTTATCACATCTTTTGCTTATGTGTCCAAAAGAAAGACAGCCAAAACAAACACCTTTTTCCTTTAGAAAGTTCAATTTGTCTTTATGCAGCTTGTTTTGCGTTTGTGTACACTGCTCCAATAAGTGATCACGTTTGCAGCACAAACATACAACTTGGGCCTTTGATCTTATATCAGTCTCACAGCATCGAATTGATTTATTGTTGGTGACAACCGTTGTTGCAAAACTGTTTCTAACTTTAGTCTTAGGTTGGAATTTCTGTTGCACAGGCTGGGTATTCTGGATATCACCAAACAAGGGATCTGATGACATTTTGACTTGACGTTCAACAAATATCACAATATCTTTAAACCGTGCTCTCTGCTTGCGTCTTTCCATTAACTCACATGCAACAGTTCTCCAATTTTCCCTTAATTTGTAAGGCAACTTCATCATGATGGTTTTCAAATTGCTTGTCATCTCTAGCTCCTCCATATAGTCAATTTCTTCCATTACATTACAGCATCCACGCAAAAAGAGAGCATAACTCTGCAATGAATTTACATCCTCAGATTTTATTGAAGGCCATGCCAAAACCTTTTCTACATATGCAGAAGCTATTTTGAATTCATTGCCGTAATGTTCCTTTAACAATGCTTTAGCTTGCACATACCCTCTTTGTGCATCCATATGCTGACAACTGCGCACAATCTCCCTTGGCTGACCTTGTGTATATTGTTCCAGAAAGTATAAACAATCTCTACTATTTTTGGTTTTGTCTTCTATTCCATGCTCAAATGCTCTCATAAAAGTTTTATATTGCAGAGGATTGCCATCAAACACAGGAATATCTCTTTGAGGCAGTGTGCTGGATTGTTGTTGTTGTTGTACAAGCAGGGTGGTAATCTCATTTTGTTTTTGCAAGATATTACAAACGTTCGAAGTTATTATTCCATCACTGTTCTGCATTACACTTGAGGATTGCATTTGTGACGTGAAATGAGGATCAATTTGTGGCACACTGTGAATTTGCTGAATCACGTTCCTTGAGCTTTCTTACAGGGGGACTTCTATTGGCACATATGCCTCTGCATGAGGGTTGAGAGTAACAGTTCCTTTATCACAATATGCATTCATATCATCAGTGCAGGTTTTGGGAGACTGATTATTTAAAACAGCAATTTTTGCAGTAGCGGCTGCAATCTCTGCATCAATATCCAGCTGTTCTTGTCTATGTCTCAGCTTTTCTTGTTGTACCTCCAAAGCAGCTGCACGAGCCATTAATGCAGCTTTCTCTGCCTCTGCCATGATTCGTGCTGAAGCAGCAGAAGATCTCCCACTACGTACACTGCTTGAACTTTTCTTACTGGACGATTTACTGGATTTACATGAGGAGATGTTGGAAATGCTATCATCTGGATTAACATCTTCTTGACATACCCTTTCATCAACACCAGAACATGATGATTCAGCGCTCAACCATTTCTCAACATCATTTACAAACTCATCGCAAATCAACATCTTTCCATTGAACCATGTTTGTTGTTTTTCCTTTTCTTCACTGGGCAAAAGAACCATCACCGAATTGTGCATTTCCTTTGTTTCGTCTCTCAATTTGATGAATTTCTCTAAGGAACACTGCACCTTCTTTTCATATTCTCGGTTGGACATAAAATCCTTTATAATAACCATTAAGTTCTTTGCCTTGCTTAGTTTAAACTTTCTTGTCTTTTGCAGAGTTTCCAATTTTTCCAATAAAGCCTTAGGAGTGAGCTTAATGAGCCGCTTTTCCCTCACATGCTCTATTTCAACCTTCTCAAATGGCACAATAGTCTCTGTCTGTTCACAGGTAGCCGCACCATCATCATCACAATTCATTAAACTCATATTCACAGTTGAAATCGTTTGCCTCCTTAGCAAACTTTAAAACTTAAGCAACCAATGCATTGGATTTACGCTATTGTGTGCACACAAAGTCATTCATTAAGTAGCGCTACACATACCTTTGTTTCATTCATGCAGTTCATCACGGCTGATCCTCAAGAAAGTCCAAAAATGATGCATGATGATCCACAAAGAAGCCATTTTTTGACAAATGTAGTGATACAAATGACCATTTTGTCACTTGAGATGTTGTAGGGTTGTTTCTGATGCGTGAGAGCTCAACAAACGAATCATCCTCTAAATACTGCTTATCAGATTTATTTTTTGCACAGACAGTTCTTATGGCTCAATTTCCACTTACAGTCTGGTATATAAATGCTCATAAAATCACATTGAATGCCTCCATAAAGCTCTTTCAAACACGCTCAAAAAATGTTGTGCTTCCCTCTAATTACACACCTGTTGTTCTAAGTCTTTGTCTACCTATATACTCTTCCAAACCCACACTCCACCCAGTGGTCAAAAACAGCATTACAACAAACATAATGGCTCTTACAATATATATATATATATATATATATATAAACAAACATATTAAGTTGAATATTACTGCATTTAATTTGTTCATTTCCGGCCAATATAAATTGTTTACAACCACTTACGTTACATTTTTATTATAAATTTAATGAACCATTTTTGTCAGTACACTCAAACACGCACACAGACAGCTAAAGTCAGAATTATTAGCCCGTGTGAATATTTATTCCCCCAATTTCGGTTTGTTGGAGAGATTTTTTCTGCACATTTCTAATAATAAAAGTTTGTCCTGGAGACAATCCAAAACTAATATTGCTTAAGGGGGCTAATAATATTGACCTTAAAATGGCTTCAAAACAATTAAGAACTGCTTTTATTCTAGTCGAAATAAAACAAATAAGATTTTCTCCAGAAGAACAAATATTATCAGACATACCGTGAACATTTCCTGAATCTGTTCAACATCATTTAGGAAATATTAGACAAAGAAAACTCACAGCCGAGCGAATAATTCCGACTCAACTGTACATCATGTTATTTGTGGAAAACAAGACAAACACTTCATCTGTGCGTCAGCTGCTGGTCAAGTGTGGTGAACTGGAGGATTTGAGACGGAGCCTGATGTCTTCTTCATCGTCAGCGGTGCTTTAATGGACAGTAAATTATGGTCTTCCTCAAACTGAAGAACTGACTGTGTTCTGGATCTTTCTGTGGGACCAGAAGCGTCTCCAGCACTATAGCCGTGGCATATTTAGTTGGGTTTTTTTGTATACAGTAGTTTTTTCTTCATCATTTCTGAACGCTTTGAATGAATGATGCCTTACTGTATTTACTGTCCTCACTGCAGCTGGAGCTTCAGCAGAGAATGTACAAATCATGTCAGTTACTATTATTATTATTATTATTAAAGTTATGATCATGGTGCTCTCCTGGCAGTCTGAAGGGATACAGGAATGAGCTGTTTTTAGGTTTCTGCAATAATAAATGATGCGTCACCAAAATGAACAATTATAAACAATTATCAATTATCCTTATAAGAGCGCTCTCTGTACTGTGATGTGCTTTGAAACCAGATTGAACACTGTCTAAACACCCCTTGCACCTTAAGAACGTTAACCTGGTTAAAAACAGCTTTTTTCGATGATTTTACCAATGAAAGGGAGATTTGAGATGGGCCTGTAGTTGTTCAGTAGGGTGATATCAAGGATGCTCTTTGCAGTTATGGGTATGTTTGGAAAAGTCCCTGAGAGAAGTGAAGCATTTACCACTGTTAGGAGATCCATTTCTAGACAGTTGAACACCGTTTTAAAGAATGATGTGGGGAGTGTGTCATATTATCCTACAAATGGCAAGGCAATGAGCTTTAAACATTACATGATGTTGTTATATGAAGGCTAAATTGAGTCTGCAGTTATAAAAACATATTTGACGTATCGTTTTGTGTCAAATCAAATCACTTTTATTGTCACATCATCTGCAGCACATGATGAGAGCAAAGCTTAGGTCTGTGGTGTGATGAACAAAGAGCAGGAGTCAGAGATACAGTTTATTGAAGACAATAGTTTACAGTTTGATCAACAGAAAACAGCTTCAACACACTCCATAGGGGTCATAGTCTCAATTTCACAGAAATCATAGAAAGAGCAGCACACATGTGGTCAGTGACAAAATAACATCATCAGGAGTTCATACTTCCATTGTTTTCTGACATGATGCTGTTTTCCGCTTCTGTTTCCCACATTGTGCACTTCCTCCAGCGAGTGTCGCAGTCAGAGCTGCATGCAAATGAGGGCCGGCTGAAGCATCCCCATTGGTCCATTAGCTCTAGATTAACTGCTCCTCCTCCAGCCAATCAGGCGAGGAGGGAAGCTGACGTCACTCTAATGGCGACCAATCCCCACAGGCGAGGACAGAGAAGTGTATAATAATTAACAATC
This sequence comes from Danio rerio, assembly GCF_052040795.2. Lineage (NCBI taxonomy): Eukaryota > Metazoa > Chordata > Actinopteri > Cypriniformes > Danionidae > Danio > Danio rerio. The sequence continues at coordinate 50,487,185 of NC_141036.1, forward strand.
GCTCTTAAATAACAATCTGTGCAGTGCTCACACAACAGAGATGGAGAAGAGGACAGACAGGAGAAACTAAAGAAACCAGACATAAAGCAAAACAATGAATAACTAACCCTAAAAACAAAAGCCTAACCCAAACCTAATCCTAACCAAACCCTAACCTGACCCAACCTTACCCTAACAAACACCCCAGCCCTAACCCTTCCTTCAAAATAAAGGCCTAACCCAACCCTTACCCTAACCCTAACAAACACCCTAACCCAACCCTTACCCTAAGAACACCCTAACCCTTCAAAATAAAGGCCTAACCCAACCCTTACCCTAACAAACACTCTAATCCCAAAATAAAATGTTTAGAGGAACTGGGAAAGCAGAAAAAGCTGAAAAAGAAAGAAAGAGCTGAGATTTGGCCTCATTAATGAAAGATAATTATTCCTCTATTTTCTATATGTCTAACTCTAAACCCTAACCCTGACTGATGATAATTCACTAACGAACCCGATTATCTATCCACCCTTTATCTATCACTAACTTACTCCGATATTTACTAATGTTTCATCAATGAGGACCAATGAATTTCTACAAACGAGCACAGGATTTCCACAACATTATCAATAAGCTTAATAATATCAATAAATCTATTACAAAGTCCAACTCTAAACTACACTTGTGTCCATAAACACTATCTAAATCCCCCAGTCTTGACTAAAATGCTGTTATTTACCAAACCCTGCGGTTAAAATTAAACTATTTGAGCTGCTGGTTTATGTTAAAGCTAATCTGCAGAAATCCAGCGCTCGCTTGGAGAACAAGTGAAAGAAGAAGAAAGCAGAAAGATGAGAGCAGCAGCACTAGAAATAATCCTCATCAGATCTGACAAATCCACAGCTGGGCTAAAATCTGTCTGTGGCAGGAGGCTCTTATATCTAGCGTATCGGCCCATATAATCCTGCCCCGTCAGCGCCATCTACACCACCCTAACCTATCCCTGTATAAGAGAAAACGCCTTCAAAACCGGCCCACGACGCCCCTGTTATATGCGCTTATCTCACTTAAACCTGCCTAAAGTCCCGTTAGAGCTACGAGCACTGTCTAAACCAGGCTTCCTGTCTTTATAAAGTATTGACGCACTACAGTAATAATACACAGACTTTACCGTTTACTATTAATCCTACAGCTAGAGAAATAAACCACACCAGTATGCTAATAAATCTCCCTTTCCAGCAGTTTCATTTATTAATCTGTGACTATTTCCCCTTAATATGAATATTTACTCTACAGTCGGTGCTAACCCAGTTCATATAAAACACTACGTCCTGTCTAAACGTGAATGAACCTGCTTTCCTTTACTTATTTCAAACGATTAAAGGGTCACGAAACACCAAAACACATTTTTTGAGCTGTTGACAGTCGTATATGTGTCCCACACTGCTAAAAACACTATTAGGACACCTATATTTCACTAAAAAGTGTAAATTGGTTGTTTTTGCGTTATTTCAAGCAAATTCGTACTTCCTGTTTGAAACGAATTTTTGAAGCTGCGTCACGGTCATGACATAATAGCGTTTATTCCAGCGTGCAGACTGGGCGTCTGTGCCAGAGTGAGTCTTATTACGTCTTACAGCCTGCTGCATTAATGCATGAGTAAGGCTTGGTTCAAACCAATCAGCGCGCTCTATTGTGCAACTTCATTAATATTCATTAGTGTCACCGTCTTTACACCACAGAGACGCCACGTTGTGTTGGCAAAACAAGCGTGAAGTGATGCTTTTACAGTTTGCTGCAGTTAAGTTTCGTTTTCATTTTCTCTCTGTGAGAGCTCATCTGGATCACGTGTGACAGTGTACGCGACGCGCGACAACAATAACTTACACGTCTAAGGGGGATTATTGTTTACCTTCTCTTCATAAAGACGCGGCTCTAGTTGCTGATGATTGTCCTGTCTCTACAGATTTGGTAAGTGAGCGACCAGTGCTCTTTGTATATTCAGTTTGTTCGTATCGAATTAAGTTAACTATTGCATTGAGTGCAAAAATGTTAGCACCGCATTTTGTGACCGGAATAACACGCGGCTTTCGGACGCTACCTGCCGTGTGCATCTATGTTTCCGGGAAATGCTGAGTTTTTTTTCTCTCATTCGCCGTGCGGTATCAAACATTGCATGAAAAATACACGCTTAGAGCAGCTCCTCGAATCAAATATCTCGTTTGTCGCGAGGGGCATGAATGAATTCCCTGAATGAAAGAGCCAAACTGCAGTTAAAGTCCAACATTTAGTAATTTGGCAAATAATTCGACTACAGATGTCCATGTAGGTTAAACACCATCCCTTTCTCCTGTGTATTTTGACTGAAACTCGCGCGTGCCCAAATAGACACTCCCACACCCTCCCACTTTAGTTCCTCCGACACTCCCCCCTAAACAGAGCTAGACACCCCCACTTTTCTGACTTTTTCCAAAGTAGAGGTGTGAAAACACCCTGCTGAAACGAGGGGGTTTCATGGCCCTTTAATGCTGTCCTGCCGCAGACACATTCTACCCCAGCTGAGGATTAGCGCTAACACTCAATCTCCGGCGTCGCCTGTGCGCATCGGCCGCCATTAGACTGACATCAGCTTCCTTCCTCGCCTGATTGGCTAAAGGAGGAGCTGTCGGTCTAGAGCTGGTGGACCAATAGGGACGCTTCAACCGGCCCTCATTTACATGCAGCTCTGACTGCAACACTCGCAGGAGGAAGTGCAGAATTTGGGAAGCGGAAGCGGAAAACAGCAAAACAATCTGACGTAAATGGAAGTATGAAAACCTGTTTCCTGCTGCTGATGGGCTCTACGTCATGCTGAACCACTTGTGCTCTATAATCTCCTCTAAAACAGGTCCTGTTCGAGGGTGGTAACTGAATATCCACCGAAGAAGATCCTTGCATTCTGCAGAAATAGTAAAGAGAGAACATGTTAGTCATGGATGCTCTTGATGATGACACAACACAGAGATTTATTCAATGGTCTGGTGAAATTCTTGATTCTGATTGGCTGGACGTCGTCCAATAAAATCATTAAATACACAATTTGTTTCAGTCAGTTATTAGCACAGTTCCAGATGAATGCGCCACACTCAAACATTAGCAGTAACCAACTCGGTGACCATCGCTGAAGCTTTCATTGGACGTGTGCTTCATCTGGAGCCAATGGGGATCAACCAACTCGCAAATACGAGATGATGTAGCTAACACATGTTACTATGAGCTATAATATCAAACACACGACGAGTCATATCAGACGGAGATTTAGTCAAATATTGTGCTGCAATACTACTTTAATTTGGAAAATGACCATGTAATAAGTGGGATTATCACTGCATTACTGTGTGCTTTTGCCTCTGCATTTAAAATCCTTTAGCATGCGGCAGTCTACTGACTATACAGTACTTGTATGAAAATTGCTTTTTAATTGTGCATTTATTTGTTTTTAAAATAAATAATGTTATTTATGAATTTTATGGAAAATTATAGTAAAAAAGACAATAAATTGTGCATCTAGTCTGACAGCTTTAATTTACAGACATGATGTCCAGCTGTTTCCTGTCCAACTGTTATACATATTGGCCTGATAAACACATTTTAAGTAATAATTTAAAATGAATACACATGAAGATAGACTAATATGGCAGGGTTGTATACTAAACTAGCAGTATTCCACTGTATTTCATAGGCAGGCAGAGCCATTTGAGTTCTGGATGAGTGAAATCGGCTCAACACACCTGTTTACTGTGGTACAAACCACTTTCTATACTCCAGTACATTTTACTTTTCTCATTCACAATGGCCTAAAAATAAACATATAAAAATAGTACAGGCTAATTTACATGTTTCATAATCATAATATAAGTCAGAATCAGAAATTAATTTGAGTCCGATGATGTCACATGATGTGCAGGTAAAATGAGTGCATTCACTGAGCGCTTCTGTGCATGAAGGTGTGCTGTAGTTAATGCCACATGCACCGTCATGTGTTTTATATTCAGAGTTCATTTTGAAATAACATAGTGAAATGTTGGTTAAGAGTTACATGTTCGCTGGAGGAAACAGCTGTGATGATGAGAGGAGCGCTGAGGAAATAGTAGATGGGAAACCCGATTGGGGTACAAGTGATACAAGAGTTTCTACAGCAAAGAACTGCAAACATGCTGATATTATACCAGTCTACCGATAAACACACAGCTTCTGCTCTCACTCGGAACGGCTTTGCTGATTAAATGAGAAATAAGTTAAAAACGGAGGAGCTGAAGTCTGCTGCCGTTTTCATATGAAATTGAAAGGGGACTGAGGCGATAATTTAGCTGTGGACCATTCATGAGTTAATCCCAAAACCTTTAGGGGGGCTGAGTGAAAATAAGAGGCCTAGCGACGCCCATGAGCTGCACCATGTGTAGTGCTGTTTTCTCACCTGCCGACAATCTGGGGTGAAATCGTGGACGTTTATATCTGGAGTAAGGAAAATATCCATTGACCATATAGGACAGCATTAGTAAAACAGCCATGACATGTGAATCAACAGCAAAACGAATGGATCTGTAGGGTTCCCCCTCCTGTAGACGGTATCTCGTTACTCCTGCAAGGTAGAGATTTTCATGTTAGTAATTACAATATCTTTGCCCTCTTGACATCGCCATACATACACAGGAGATTACAGATTAAGGGTCAGTTCACCCAAAAAAGTAATTGTTATTAATTACTCAGCCTCACGTCGTCCTAAACCCCTGAGACCCACGCTCAGCTTCTGAACACAAATGAAGATGTTTTAGAAGAAACACGAGAGCTCTCTGACAATATTTGCCTTCAGTAGTTTAACTGAAAATCATGACTTTATTGAACAGTTTCTTGTCCTCAGTGTCAGTATATTGCGCACACTCAGAAGAGCTCTGTGTAGTGGCGTACACCGCTGATGTTCTCCTCTGATTGGAAGAAAGCACAGGCGCATCCGAGATGATACATCAGCAGTACAACTGAGAGCAACATGCGTGAAAGCCTCAAAGCTGTCCTGAATGTGCGCAATATACTGACACTGAGGATGAGAACCTGTTCAATAAAGTCGTTATTTTAGCTTTATGTGGAAATAAAAGTATTCTCAGAGTCTGATAATGCTCTGATTGAACCACTAAAGGCATACGGTCTGTTTTGAGGATGCTTTAGGGTCCTTTTATAGACCCTTGCTGTCTATAGAGCTCTCAGATTTCATCTTAAATATCTTCATTTGTGTTCAGGGGTCTCAGATGTTCAGGACGACATGAGAGATATTCATTACTAAAACTATTTTCATCTTTGTGTGAACTTAACCTTTAATAAGCAGCACTAAAAGGGCAACTCACCAAGATAGGGGGATCTCCAGTGGCCTTTTTCAGTATAATAACTGTCGCCAAAATCAATCAGCTTGAGCTGCAGGGTCTTTGGATTGACCAGGACGTTGTCTTTATATATGGACGCATGTTCTATGCCATGCTCAAGGCAGCGCTGTGTTGCGATAATGAGCTGCATGATCAGCTGCCGCGCAACACTCTCACTCAGGAGGCCATTGTTCTTCCTGATGAATTCATCCAAGGTTATGTACGAGGACGCGTACTCCATGACCAGGTAGTTATTCCTTCCCTCCATGGCGTACTCGTACAGCTCAATGATGTGCGGGCAGAGCGGAGGTTCCTTGAGGACCATCATATGATATGCTTCCGGGATAGTATGTCCATTCTAGAGAAAAATCAAGTCAGGAAAAGGTTAGATGTGAGTGTCAAATATATAAATGACATTATAATGTGTCACTAGCTGTGTTTCCATCCAAAGATGCAGATTACATTTATGCGCAACACTGGAATATCAAATAAAGATTCACGAATAAAGCAGCGTTTCCATCAATGAGTCAAAGAGAACAAAATCATCACTGCCTTACAAACTGGCGGCAAATATCAGACAGAGAAATGAGTTTCGCTTAAGAAGACCAAACGAAATGAACACGGTGAATGCGGTGGCTTTTGGAGACGTGAGACGGGAGCACAGACAGATGCTCAAGACTATTCTGGAGGGAATGATACTAGAAGAAGGCCTGATACTAGAAAATGATACTAGAGGGCTGAGGCCTTTTACAATCAGCAGAACAACATTTCAGATCTGCAACAATGGAAAGCTGCAAACCAACATTACTGACGCAAAAACCCTCAAACACATTTATATCATCATGTCTTATAACACAATCACATTACTGTTTTAAAGTGCATGCTGGAATTTATTTGGTAAAAATGCTTCTAAACTAGTTTTTGCACATTATTTCCTCTGGAATCAAATTTTCTCTTAGTCAATTATGTGCATGAGAACATGTATGTGCATCTTGGCGTTTTCATAAAGCTTTGTTTATGTGATAATCCTAAATGCGCATGAAACAGGTGGATGGAAACAGAGCTATTTTCACATATTACCTCAAATTCAACACTACATGTGACCCTGGACCACTAAACCAGTCTTTTGTCACGCAGATATATTTTGGGGAAAACTCAAAATGATGACTTCAGGGTATCTGCACATATTTAACGGGAAATGTAATAACTTTTAAGAGCTTTTTAAATCCACTATGAGGAAAATTAAAGACTTTACCTAAACAAAAAACACAACAGGAAAATGTTCAGTGTGACTACACAGAATGATGTGGTGAAGCATTAGCAAAACTCACCAGAGCCACGCTCAAGACAGGTCAAAGGGATGCGAAAACTTTTATACCAAGTGCTGATTGACCTTAAAACCCTGACAATGGGGTGCCGGTTTCATCAGTTGACCAATGTCTGACGTGCAAGACCAACTGTTTAGTTTTTGTTGCAGTGTTCATAGACTCAGCGAACATTATGATGAAAGCGTCCTTGTTTGCCTGTTAAATTAGTTCCTTCTTTTGGTATGGGGCAACACCAAATCAAGCTAAATATGCTGTTTTATCCCTTCCACATGTGAACGTACTCGCACACTCTCAGGGAACATTGCTTGAAAAACTAAGTGCATGTTCTCATATGAGGTGTATGAGTGGTGGCAGCTTACGGTTTGAAACACCCACAGTATTTCGGCCTTAAGTGCAGCTACATTCGCAAAGCTGCTGAAGGCATTGCTTGAAGTGGACGGCCTTGTGAAAGGCTGAGAGGTCGAAGTGCTCGATGAGAACATACTTATGGGCAAACTACTTGCCTGCGACATACTTCTTGTGCTTCTCTGCTTTCATGTGTGAATAGAGCGCTTTATGGCACATTGTCCCCAGTTTTATCGTCTTTTAACATAAAGCACACTTCCCTTCATGATTTCTGGCTGTTTTTTTCAGCCACCCCTGATACTTTTCGTCCTCCAACCAATTGTCATCAAACAAACATTTGCCCACGCTTGCGATTTCGCAAAATGCTGAGGTGGCGAACCAACAACACAACGCTTTCATCAATCACTTACTCGTATGTCACCTATAGAATGATGCAGGTTGCACCCACGAAGTGCTGCCCCCAAATGTTGCGCTGGTCAAATTGCGGTTGAAAAAATCTAATAAAAATGACGAGTCAGACATGAAACTTAAGATCCCACATGAAATTTAAGACCTCCTTATGGAAAATTACAAATCAAAAAAATCAGAAATTTTATTTAAGACGTTTCAAGACTTTTTAAAGGACCTGCGGGGACCCTGGACTTTAATTACGTAAAGATTTGGTTTCAATATATAATTTGTGCATTTCTTATTGATCTGATGTGGGGCAGTGGGTAGAACAATCACCTCACAGTAAAAAGGTCGCGGGTTCGACCCCCGGCTGGGTCAGTTGGCGTTTCTGTGTGGAGTTTGCATGTTCTCCCTGCATTCGCGTGGGTTTCCTCTGGGTGCTCTGGTTTCTCCCACAGTCCAAAAGACATGCGGTACAGGTGAATTGGGTAAGCTAAATTGTCTGTCGTGTATTTATGTGTGTGTATGAGTGTGTATGGGTGTTTCCCAGTGATGGCTGCAGCTGGAAGGGCATCCACTTTGTAAAACATATGCTGGATAATTTGGTGGATCATTCCGCTGTGGCGACCCCAGATTAATAAAGAGACTGAGGAGAAGGAGTTTACATGGAAATGTGAAATGTAGTTTAAGTTATTAACTTTAAAGCAGATTTTCCCAATATTCAGATTTTCTTCATGTTCCAGATTGTCAAACAGCCGCATCTCCATCAATATTGTTCTAACAAAGCAAACATTATCAAAAAGCCTCTTTATTGATCTCTCAGATGATACGCAAATCTCAGTTTCTGGACATTATGACTGGTTTTGTGCTCCACAGTTCATCTGCAGAAACAGATAACCCCCAGTTCTAGACATTTCCAGAAACTCTGTAATATTCTCAGTACAAACAAGATTTCTGGAAATGACTAAACACGTGCAGTTTCAGCCATTTGCATAAAGCGTGTAAAAAAAACACACGACATCTCAAAATGACTAAACATGGAGGTCATCTGTTCTCTTCATATATTTTCAGTAGAGTATGCATACTTACCATAGTGTACAAGTATCCGTAAAAGTCCTTATTCACAACTTTTATGGCAACCTGCAAAGAAAGCATAAAGTCAAAACTTATTTAAGCCAGAGAGATGTCTGATCTGACCTGCATAAAACACACACACACACACACACACACACAAAGACCACTGCAGAGTTGAAGTGACCGTTACCTTCTGGCCGTCAGATTTCCGTGTAGCCAGATAGACAGTGCCACCGTTTCCCTGTCCCAGCTTCTCTCCAAGCACATATTTCTCAAGTATAGATCCTGGAGAAAAGTAAATCACATTTATGACATTATTTCTGTGAGTGTTCTGCTCTAATCCTGAGATATTTCTGTAAAACTATAAAAAAAAAAAATCCAAAACCCGACTGCAGATTAGACAGAAATCATTATAACAGAAGACAGACCTGAGCTGCTGTTTCCAGCTGGGCTGCTGTTTCCAGCTGGGCTGCTGTTTTCAGCTGAGCTGCTGTTTTCAGCTGGGCTGCTGTTTTCAGCTGGGCTGCTGTTTTCAGCTGGGCTGCTGTTTTCAGCTGCAGTTTTCCCGCCGCTGCTGCCGCCATGTTGGATCTCTGCTGTTTTCATTTGTTTGGCAGCCACAGTGTCCTGATTTCTGCTGTCCTGATCAAGACATTCAGCCTTTCTCTTCTGTCCTCTTGGAGCTGATGTGGATTACAGTCAATAATAAATTATTAATGAGCCGTTCTTTCATTATTAGTATTACGCATTATTAGTATTATTAGACGTTTTACTCTGTCATAAAACTTTGCTGAGAAACGCTTTGCACAATACTGCATAGTTCCCAGTTTAAGGCACATCATGTAAGACTTTTATATTTATTAACAGTAGTATATACTCTGCTGAATCCTGTACTTATATTCTGCCAAATATCATGAAAAATGCTCAAATGCAGAGAAATCATCAGCGATCATGAGAATAACTGTGGCATAATAAAAGCTCTGCTGCCGCTTTACTCGTCTCTCATCAGCAACTGCTTCAGCATTTCTCAGATTTCACTTCACTGCTTTTAGCCTTACTCTGCTTCAGACTCCATGATAATACTTTACTCATCCATCAATCATTATTGACAGCATTATTAGTGCTCAAAATTTGCAGCAGTGCTAATAGTTTTCCAGCATTTTCCAGTCATAAAGAGAGAACTGACCTGAGCTGGACGCCTCTGTGTCGGTGTCGTCTCTTGTGTTCTCCAGCTCTGCAGCTTTGATGCGTTTCCTCAGAGCGTACGGTTTGCCTTCACCAGAAACACTCTGAAAATCATCATCCGCTTTCCGCTTCACTCCTCTTCCTCCTAATGTGGATGACAACACAACAAACAATAGACTCTTAAATGAAAACCATCATGTCTTTTATTGCCATATCTTCATTCCAGAAAATCTGGAATCTGAGGATTCAAACATCTAAATATTGAGAAAATCACATGTAAAAGGATAAAAGATCAATAAAAAGTAAGCTAAATTAATTGACTGAATTAGCGGATCAGAGCGCACATTCATAGTTTTAAGTCATATGACTGATATAACTCAAACTATATTCACAATAATAACTCAAAACAAATGTACAGATAATGAAAATGAAAATAAAAACATCACAAAAGAGCTTGGATCAAATCATGAATGAGGATTTTCTTATCGGGATATTATCATATATGTCAATATAGCGCCTCTACAGCCTCATAATGCACACTGACCTGAGCTGCTGTCTTCTGCTGCTGTTTTCACTCGTTTGGCAGCAACTGTGTCCAGACTTCTGCTGTCCTGATCTAGACATCCAGCCTTTCTCTTCAGTCCTCTTGGAACTTCTGTGGATTACAGTCAATAATGCATTGTTAATGAGCCGTTCTTTCATTAATTGGCATTTATTGTATTTGGGGATCTGTTCAAATGGCAGCAGTGCTAATAGTTTCCAGATGTTTTGTCATGAAGCACTACTGAGAAACACTTTGCACAAAACTGCATCGTTCACAGTTTTAAAGGTGCATTATGTGAGACTTTTTCCATTAAAATCTCCAAAAACCACTAGAAGAGTGATTCATGAATTCAGTCCCATTCAGGAATTCTCTCGCGGTGCATTATGGGATAGTGTAGCGTCCACTGGATGCGCACTTTAGAATCTCTCCAGTTGTAGTAGGTCATCCGGGTACTTCTCACATGCTGTTTTTCAAATACTGTGAGGTCAGACATACTACTCGGCTCACATACTGTCTTAATGTACTATTTAGTATGGAAGTGTGTGATTTTAGACACAGCCAGGGTGTGTGTTCATGCTAATGACGTCACACATCCTCTATTTCTGCTCTGTTTGTCTAGCGAGGTTTTAATATGTTTGTGTTTTATTTGACAGCACAGAGCAGCATTATAACAGAAGCCCAACATGTATTTAGTCTGATAAAACAGCACACGTGATCACGAGCTGAAGAACCAGACGCGCTGGACTGTGGCATAATAAAAGCTCTGCTGCTTTGTGTCGTCGTGCACTGTGCCTTTAAGCTGACATATATATGCTCATACAACTGTAGAAGAGTGACGGGAGACTGACCTGAGCGGCTGTTCTCATCGCTGGACGTCTCTGCAGCTTTGATGCGTTTCCGCAGAGCGTATGGTTTGACTCTGTCAGAAACACTCTGCAAATCATCATCCGCTTTCCTCTTCACTCCTCTTCCTCCTGATGTGGATTACAGTCAATAATTAACTATTAATAATCAGTTCTTTAATTAATTGCTGTTTATTTTACTCTGAGATTTAACAAATGACAGCAGTGCTAATAGTTTTCCAGCATTTTCCAGTCATAAAGAGTGGACTGACCTGAGCTGGACGCCTCTGTGTCAGCGTCTTCTCTTGTGTTCTCCAGCTCTGTAACTTTAATGCGTTTCCGGTGGGCAGATGGTTTGCCTCCACCAGAAACACTCTGAAAAGCATCATCTGCTTTCCGCTTCTCTCCTCTTCCTCCTAATGTGGATGACAACACAATGAACAATAAACTCTTCAATTAATCGTCATGTTTATTTATTGTCATATCTTCATTCCAGATTTCTGTTGCGATCTCAAATAAAATAAAGATTGAGAAAATCACCTTTAAAGTGGCCAAATTAAGTTCAAATCAACACTTGAGTTCTGACATGTTTACAGTAGAAAGTGCTTAACTTCATGAAACATGATCATAACATAATAATTGAATAATTTTGGGCATAATAGATAAATCAATCACTTTGATCCAGACAATGTATTTTTGCATATTTGCCAAAATATCCCCATGCTCACTGGATTTACCAGCTAACTGAGTCAATACTTTGCATGCTGCTTCACGGTTCGTACAAATTCCATGAGTTTTCCAGGACTTTAAAGTCAATTTTCATGACCTAATGTTTTATGTAATGTCTACATATTTGTGGTAAACCATAAAAAATGTTTACATTTATTACAGAATATCATAAAACACACAATAGTTTCAATTTATTTTAATAAATATGTAAAATAGATGATGCTTACACAGCACTAATAATGCGAGAGCGTGTTTTTGGCCAAGAAAATAGGCAAAAACAACTAAACCTTATTCCAATATACAGACATATGTCAAACTAATTTGAGATCATCTTAATAGTCTGTTAAACAAGTAATAGTAGGTAAAACTACTTCTATTGTAAAGCTGCGGTCACGCTGCACTTTTCTCTCCATAGACTTCCATTCATAGGCATGCGAATACAGCAGACCAGAAATGCAAGCACGTGTTTCGCATTTCACTGCATACGAAAGCTCAAGTTCTTACCTGCGAAATCACATCAGGTGATTGAGTGAGACCAATAGAAGGTCACTTAAAATATGGAGCAATAAGAATAATAATAATAAATATAATAATAATAATGACTAAATGTAAATGTAATTTCCATGACTTTTCCAAAACCTTTCCAGGCCTGGAAAATGCCATGACAAAATTCCATGACTTTTCCAGGTTTCCATGACCGTATGAACCTTGCTGCTTCATGTTTCAGAAGTTTAAGTGGTAACACATTATGGTGATGAAGCTGTAGAAGTGTTGATCTGTGGCAGGAAACACACCTGAGCTGGTTTTCTCCTGAAAACTGGTCATCTCTGTGTCTCTTGTGTTCTCCATCTCTGAAACTTTGATGCGTTTCCGCAGAGCGTATGATTTACCTCCACCAGAAACTCTCTGAAAATCATCATCCGCTTTCCGTTTCTCTCCTCTTCCTCCTAATGTGGATTACAACACAACAAACATAAACTTTTACAATGTACAAATACAAGGTAGATGATCTGAAGTGTTGATCTGTGGCAGGACACACCTGAACTGGTTTTCTCCTCATAGCTGGTCATCTCTGTGTCTCTTGTGTTCTCCATCTCTGAAAGTTTGATGCGTTTCCTCAGAGCATACGGTTTGCCTTCACCAGAAACACTCTGAAAATCATTATCCGCTTTCCGCTTCATTCCTCTTCTTTCTCCTAATGTGGATTACAACACAACGAACAATAAACTCTTAACCTAAATCCTGATTTTTTATGTCATTAATTCAACCAGATTTCAATTGAAAATCTGAGAGTTCAAAATCCAAACATTGGGAAAATCCCCTTTTAAATTGTCAAAGTTCTTAGCAATGCTTATTATAAATATCAAACATTATCAAGTGTTTTTTTAAATAAATGTATTGTAGCAAGTCTGTTTATAATCTTAATGAAAAATGAACATAATATTCTCATGTTTTTGTGTTTCTTTGTCATATTTCATGCCTGTAGCCGGGGGCAGGGTGGGGGTGTCCTATACATGAGCTCAACTGTCCTATTTTGACTGTTACATCATCATAAATTGTGAAAATAACCCATTGAACCAAGCCGATCATTCTAAATCTTTAGGAAATATTTTGGTTAATTGAAAGATGTGGTTATGATGACCATCCGACAAGCTAATCCAGCTTAAAATGTCACTAAAATGCAATATTTAAGCCTCATGAATAAGGCAAAAAACTGCAAAAAGGTCTACATTTTGGTAAAAATAAAGAACCAGCTCTTTCACCAGACTGACTCCGGGCCTGTATTTGTCATGTGTTTGGCTGTTGCCAACATAAGACCTGGGTCTTGACTGAGTCACAGTTTTGCTCGTTTGCACAATTAAATTATCATTCATTATTAGTATGGTATAGCTGCCCGTGTATTAAAATGAACATTTTCACCATTATACATTATAAATCATTATATATTCGTTAGGAAGAGTTTGACTTTGACTCAAGTATTGTTATCTGCATTTTACTCTGGTGTTTTTGTATTAAACCGACTGATGTTGTTTGCTAAAACACTGAATCTGCATTTATATTCAGGATTCTCTGAAAACACCTCTGAGTACCGTCAGGTTATGGAGTAATGATCGCCATATTTCGGCTAAACAAACACAGCTGAATATACACACAAACGGTTTAAAGCTGTTTTCATTTGTAAAAAGACCGTCAAATGGATTTTTAGCAGTGTAATATTGCATGGTCGTAAGTATGAGTCCAAAATAAGTATTTCTAGAGTGTAAAAATAGAGTTTTAGTATCAAACATTTAATAATATAAAACAGGCAAATATGAAACACACGTGTTCTTAGTGTCTGGACTTACCCGTCAAGGTCTTAGAACTTTCCATTCCTGCTAGAAACTTGAAAGGTCTTGTAGACATCGTCTGAAATCGCTCAACTGTTTTGCTCGATGTGTTTATCGACCGAGAGCAACTTTTACAATCAACCTTCATTTCTTGTTCTTGCAGATTACTGAAGCTGAGTTTACGCGCGTCGTCAGACCCTGTACAACCGTTAGAACGCGTTCTGCTGTTGCCAGGCAACACGTCGTCTTCCGCGAGTGTATGTGGTTAATGTGACCTTCTTTACCCTATAAAGCAGCACGAATCATATTTAATACACAAGTTTATAAGATCTGTATAATATCATCCTGATCATTCTTTTGCTTGAAACCCTGTTGTATAGTTTGATGCCTGTATTTTGCCCTCTTGTGGATTTTCATGACACTGCAGGCAGTGGAAGAGCTTTTTTGACCTTTTCAAAATGGCCGTTCTCATTGAATTGCTCCCAAGCTTTTGGGCTGGAAACTTTTCGCTAATTTAAAGTTATTACAGTAAGAATACAATTCAGAATGTAACTAATTTGATTAAATAAAGGTTTTCTAGATTAAAACGAACCATAATTACTTAAGTCTATCTTTATGTTACAAATATTACACAAAGAATGGGGGGGGGGGGGGGGATTATTCAGTCTATTTTTGTCATGCAGCACTCTGCAGTCTTCATAAACAAGCTAATTAAATAACTTAAAATAATTTTCCATCTTAATTTAACAAGTAACTTTGTATTGTAGGCAGGGGCGCAACTGCACATTTACTCAGATGTATGCGAGTTCAAGTTTTGCCCCCCCCCCCCCCCATTTTAATTTCCTAATCAACATGTCGAAGTTCTGAACGCAACTGAAATAGTATGAAGTAGTGAAAGTATAATTACATTAAGCATGTTAAGTCACAAAGAATTACATCTCATCCCTTCCCAAATTTCTTCTTAATTCCATTTTCCTCACCAAATGATTATAACACCTTGACATGTCTTGTTTTTGTTCTTTTTGTACATTTGTCCAAACAAAATGATAAATATGGGAGTCGTAAAGGGCAAAAGAACTTAAAAATGCAATAACTTCTCACATGCATATGTGAGAGGTGTAAGGTCTGTCTTCACATGAACAATAAATTGCTATCACACCTTTTACAAAGTGAAATAAAAAAGACTGTACAATGTTTAGTTAAAAAAATAGAGACAAACTGCCTGAAATGTTTTATTTGATCAAAATGTTATAGGCAAACTTTTTGGGAACTAAATTAAACTAGTTTTAAGCAAAAAAAGTTACCAAAAGGCCTGATGTATCAATATGATACATACTAAATTTATAAAAAATATGTATATGGTATAAAAATGGATCTTGATGGGATTAATAAACATGACAGTTCCAAAAAATGAGGATATTCTGACTATTTGTTCGTATCAGTTTTAACAGGGTTAAGAATCATTATAATTAGGTATCTAAAATTTATATAGGGGAATTTTTTAATCCAAGTATTATTTTCTATTTTGTCTAAAATATATTCAGTAGGCTCACACGGAGTCTACATGCGCAGACATCTGCAGTTTTCTACAGATTTTTAGCCCATCATTGAGTCTATGTATTTACTTGTGTAAATTTGTGTACATTTATATTTACTCAGTATTTAAATTAATTTCACTAATATTATTGTGATATAATAATAGTAATATTAAAATGTTCATATGATTTATTTACAATACAGTTGGTTAAGTAGTATTTTCTGCCTGTAATTCTTATCAGAAATAGCAAAAAATGTTTGCAGATTCTGTCTGGCCCTAATATTTATGGTTGTAGCCTACTTTTAAACATACATTTTGTGTAATCCCTCTTATTTTTGCAAAATAATTAATTAGTAATAATAAAGAAAAATTTTCAGATTAATCATACCTTTTGAGCTCAACTGTAAGTATGATTTGACAGTTTATTTTGATAAAACTTTTACATGAACTTTACACACGGATGTGTGACTGCATGTTATTGTTTTCAATTATTATGAATTTAAATGTGTGTGCCAACGTATGCAATTCATACCTATAAACCCTCTCGTTTTTGCCAAATTAAATCTACCATATTTTATCATTCTATCCGCTCTTCCGTGTGTGTATTTTCACTTATTTCTTCTGCCTTTGTAATGTTTCTATGAAAAGTGAAAGTAGCAGCTGCACAGAGCCGATCTCAAATGTGATGCAAGAACTGTTTAAGAGAATTAAGCTTTCACATTATTTTGGATTGACAGCACGTTAAAATTAATGTAAAAACGGCAGCGTTCACGTCCTTTCCAGTAAAGCTTTATGCGTCTATTGCCGCCCTTATGCAGCCTCTGAATCAGTATAACGGTACTGAGTGACGGACGCACCCCATAGTGATAAAGACGGCTTCTATACACGCGATTTGAAGATGAATGAAAGCGCATACTTTAAGATTCAGGTGTGTAAATAGACAAATACACAATGATATGTAAACATGTTTTATTTGAAACACAAGTAATATTATCTTATATTAGCATAAACAAAACAAATGTTTTCATTGCATTCTTAAAGTCAGATTCACACCTCTGTTATCAAACAAAACAGAGGATCAAACTAAATTCATTTTTGCTCTTTTGTAAATAACTATAGTAACTGTAATCAATATTTAAATGCAGTAAATAAAAAATGTTCTCTTTTGAAGTTGACGGTCCATAAATCTACTACTATCAAAAGCGTTTACCATAAAGTTAACTTTACACCAGCTCATCATCATCATGGCTTTAGCCTATAGAATTATAGTGTTTTTCGCATACTATACAGGATGCAAATATGCGATTTCGGACGCAGTTAGGTGTGGCCGTGCGTCACTGTCCCCCTGCCTGGACAAAACCACCTCGCCTGCATTTATGTTAAGTAAAAGCCCATGCATGCAGTGACTGAGTGGCGATAATGAATAATTAATGATATGGCTGCCCGTCGCTCCCAAAAACATTAGAAGTTGATTAAACGTATGGTAATAATAGTGTGGGTTAAGCTTACCAATCCCTTATTATCCAATTTGTCATGGCACTTTTCATTTTAAGGCATTGTTTGTTCTCTTTTTGTTTTCTATTTCGCGCTCCACGTCTCTTTACTCTTCTCTCCATTTTGAACATGTGACTGTAACCGAGCAACGGATCAATCAAATGGTCAAAGAAGAGGGAGGGGTGGTATAATTTTTTTTATTCAATAAAATACAATTGTATATTTATTTAAAATGCAGGATAAATATTTTTAATCAAAATATGCATTTATTTGTATAAAAAATATATAATTATAAGAAAAAATTGAAAAATAGTTTTGGCACAATGGCGCCCCCCCCATGTGTGGCGCCCCTATGCGCCGCATATACTGCATACCCCCTTTTTGCGCCACTGACTGCAATTTGACAATCACAATTAAACCATATGCATGCTCAGGCATTATTAGTATATATATATATATATATATATATATATATATATATATATATATATATATATATATATATATATATATATATATATATATATATATATATATATATATATATAAAAAAGTTACCAGCCAACTGGTAGTAACACTGTTTTATATATTCATCTCTGTGGCTTTTTTGATTCACTTTTGGTTCTTTGCGAGTGATAATTTTACATTATATTAACCCTCGTGTGCTGTTTGGGATGTTTTCATCCCCTCTGGGTTGATTTGGAGTCTTATTTTGGCCACAATTTTCTCTTGGTTTCAGCAAATTGAATGATTTTTGGTGACATCTTATTTTGACACATATTTTAGGAAAGTACTTTGAAAAGTAAAAAAAAAAAAATTCAACTGTACACTGGGAAATTTACTACCCTTTCATTAAGTTTGTGGCTGTTTTGCCCCTTTGACTTCCATAATAAAGACATTTTTTGATTGCAAGTGTATGACACCATATAATCATGCATTCTTGATTGTTGGTGATTTTCGCTGTTGCGAAGAGGTAACATGTATTTTTTACTGTTGATCTCTACAAATCACATTACAAAAAAAGCTTAGTTTCTGGTTTAAAATTATATGGTTATATGGAATATAGTGTTGCAGCTGAAAGGGCATTCGCTGCCTAAAAAACATGTGCCGGATTAGTTGGTGGTTCATTCCGCTGTGGCGACCCCAGATTAACAAAGGGACTAAGCCGAAAAGAAAATGAATGAAAAAATGAATGAATGGAGTATAGTTTATGTATATGTGTATCTGTTTGAGAGAGAGATCTTGGCGCACTTACCTTGAGTGTTTGAGCAGCTCAACTCTTAGAACAAAGTGAACAAAGTAAACATAGTAAGTATATAAATATGCACACACACTATAATTTGTTGTTTTACTCCATATAAATCTCCATATAAATGTCGAAAAAATTTTTGCTCAGGCCTATATCTAAATGGTTAATGGTGCGAACTGATGATCAACAGTACGAATTTAAGGTTTTACCGCTTCCCAACAGGGAAAACCACTATCAAGAGTGCATCATTATTTGGTGTCATGGTTTTGCAATCAAAAAATGCCATTATAATGGAAGTCAATGGGGCAAAAACAGCCACAAACATAATGAAAGGGTAGTCAATTTGACCAATACACAAGGGTTAAATAAACGGCTCTAACACCAATGTGGAGCTGCAGGTGCACATCTGTTGATGTGAATGCCCTGTATTGGACGCCAAGTTTGGCTTCTGGCATTATAATCTTTAAAGAGCGGTGACTGAGAAGTAACGGGATGTTGAATCGTGTTCCTCCGTGAAAGCCATTGAGATCTCTGTTGTCCAGTGGTGAAGCTCGGATAGCTGTTTTGTCTGGCCAGGACAGGTGCTGTTGGGAAACTCTGGGTTCTGGGCTTACAAGATTTCTGTTGTGTGTGGTCAGCAGTGTTTCCAGCAAGTCCTGTTGGGCACATGGGGATCTGGAGTTTCTCAGTTGGAAAGTTGAGATCGCCGGGATTTGACGAGTTTGAGGAAAAGCCAGGAACTGGTTTTGAAATGGCATAGAGTCTGCGAAACTCCAGGTCGAAAGGTTTCACCCCACTGCCTTTGAAAAGCACAGCCAAACTTCTGTGAACCTGCCAGGACAGCCAGGTGAGACTGTGAGAGGGGGAAAGGGGTTTCATTATAAGTGAGCTTTCATCATTACAAGCAGCTCCAAATGTGAAGTAACAATATTTATTTGCCGTAAAACAGCGTTTTTATGTACTTACTTTTGTAATTGTGATTTGGAAGAAGCTGCTTATGTCGCAGAAAAATGATGACAAAATTTGTGACTAGTTCTTTGCAACTTATCCTCCTAGGCCACATACACGTACAGCACATTGAAGTGTCTATTTAAAATACTTTGAATGTTTTATATTTTGTTACAGACATACAGCGTCATCCTGCAACTGTTTTGCAGCATATGAAATGTCCCAAACACTATGTTTAACTGTCCAAAATGGGCAAAAAAATATATATTTTTACTCTCTGACAGCCAAAACATGTTAAAAAAATATGTGGGCCATTCTTCAACTACGGGCACTTCTAGCCTTATGAAAGTTGACAAAAAAAAAACTTCACGTCAAAATGAACGTAACAGCCTCATAAGTTTAAACAGTTTGTCTAGTTTTAAGATCTGTAAGAGGAAAAACTTAGATAAGAAAAGAAACATTTTTACCATTGTAAACTGAACAAATGTCAATTCCACCACATCTCAATATACAGCTTATTTCAAAATGAAATTATGGCAGTCAAACATTGTCTAAGATCATTTTTGTATCTAGTTTAACCAATCTTTCTACAATATTTACAATAATTATACATTTGTCGATGAAATAAGTTAGCTGTATGCTGAATTGTCCACATGTCACCCTCTAAAATGTAATATTAATTTGGTTAAGAGCTTATTAGAAAATAAAGAACTGAATTTGTATATTAAATAGAGAGAGAACTTATACATTGTGAATACACTTTTAATGTGTGATGAGAACTTTATAAATATATTTTTTAAAATGTGTGTGGTGATGGAAATGACAGTGGTGGAAATGACAGCTTCACCGATTAGCTTTGAAGTAATACTAGCCTTTTATATATACAAAACACTCTTATTTACCTTAATCTTGTTTGGTTTTTAAAAATATCTTTAAAAGTACAACTTGTTTGGAAATGACGTAGAATGAATGTATTTCCTTATCAAGCAATATTTACCTTGATTTTTCCTCAAGTGTTGTTGATAAAAACTCAAATTCCCTCCATCTTGAACATGTTCTCAGATGGCACGATTCATTTTCAAAGAAACCACCAAAATAATCTCACACAAACTTTTTAAAGCGACATTCCAGTGTTGTGGTGAAAATGACTCTGATACTGTGCGACAGCTATATTTTGTTTAAAAATCAATATTGATAATAGTCTCACATTAATAACTATAAAATATTTACGTTATTTCACTAGTGCTTAAATAAGATACATTAATAGATACCAGATAAATATTTTAAAATGTTATTTTCATTTTTGAAGTTTAAAACTGGGTGTGTGACAAGGTGAAAACAGTGATTTTGACACCTAAAAGGAGGTTGAATAATATGAAAACTACATAATAGAAAGGTAGTACATTTTTGTAAAGTAGGTTTTATTGTTAGTTTGACAAAGAAAGAGGAATTTGAATAAAATGATATATATTTTTGGACATATGAACAAAGGACATAAAAGTGCCCACAGTTGAAGAATTACCCATCTATGTGTTATAAATGCATTAAAAACAATCAGGAAAAAGTGATTTATGGAAATTTGGACCACGAGGCCACATATATGAACATCATTTTTCTCTAAAAGTACATCATATCAAAAGATGATACTTAGGTTTATTCTAATTAGGTTTCAATAAGCCCAAATAGCAAAGAGAGATAAAAAAAAAATGGATGTAAAAAAACAGCTTGGGCCTTAAAAGGTTAAATCATGTTTAAATCATGGCTGAGAGAGCTCAAATGCATTGCAAATTAAGAAAATGCATGCAAATAGTGCTTTATAAAACAACAGAGTCCCTGCCTAACATTATATGTTGTCATTGAAAGCCTTTTGACTGACTTTTTTATTACTATTATGTGAAAATTTCAGACAGGAAAATGAAATAGATGTAATGTTTACAACCAATTAGTGTGTATTGACAACATGAAACCTTTGAATTGCACAAATTAGCATATTTATTAAGTAATACTGTTAAGTAATATGTATTTATATAACACATTTATCGTGTATGGCCATACACCCAAGGCACTTCGCAATCATGAGGGAATGCTCCACACCACACCACCACCAGTGTGCAGCATTCACTTGGATGATGCGACTTCAACCACAGGACAACGGTGCCAGTGCACTCACCACACACTAGCTGTTGGCGCAGTGGAGAGACAGTGATAGATCCGATTCGGTGGATGGGGATGATTGGGAGGCCATGATGAGTAAAGGCTGATCGATGGAAATTTAGCCAGGACACATTGATTACACCCCGAGGGCCCTATCATACACCCGGCGCAATGTGGCGCAAGACGTGGCGCAATACTTGTTTGGTAGTTTCAGCTTGGCGCAAGAGTCGTTTTGAGGCGTTGCGCTACGCTGTTTAAATAGCAAATGCATTAGCGTTCATATGTGCGCCCATAGGCGTTCTGAGGCGCGTTGCTATTTTGAGAAAGTAAAATTGATTTTTCATTAGACCAAAACAAACCCGGTCTAAACTCCGGCGCAGAGTTGCGCCTCGCTTACACACTGCTTAATACGCACAAGAGAGCAATAGGCAAATATCTTTACATATGAAAAAAATTAAACATTAAGGAAATATATAGGATATAATAAGAATAGATATAGGATATAAAAAAAGGATTAAAATATTACAAAACATATTATTTTCTAGCCTACATAAATATGAAAAATCACTGCTTTTATGCCTTCATCTCGGGAGGCTTGTTCAGTTCATTCATAACAATTTGCTTTTGTATAATGTTATTATTATTAGCAGTACTATTTATTATATCCATATTTATATTTGTTTTATTAAAACAAGCTTATAGATTTGCCCACCTGTCAGGTTTAAGACCATAAGGGGCACAGCATTTGTTTTAGGATATAACTCAGGTTTTTGAGCACACCTAATATTGTTCATTTATTCGTTTGCTGGAAATTAGAACTGAATTTAGAAATAATTTTGAAACGAATATTTGTGCTTAACAAACGCAATTAATTATTTATAGACTAATTGATGTCTGTGCGTAAAGGTTTCCCTATCCAAGAGCGAAAGTGAAAGTGATCAATTATCTCTCATTCTCACGCAGTAGATGCTCTGTTTAACAGTTTTCTGTTAAAAAACTATTAACTGTTAAGTTTGCTTGTGAAATGCTCAGTTTTTCCACTTCCACTTACTTTACGTCCTGTAAATAGCGAATGCACTTATGGCGCGACGCAGCTGGGTCTTAAAGGGAATGGTAGATGAGGCTCTAATTGGTTTATTCTCAAAACACACCTATAACTTAAGAAAATAAACTCAACCCTTTTAGACCATGCGCCTTGGCGCAAAGCGGATTTTCCCGTCCTTAAATTAGCAAAAATGCGTTCTGACACGCTCTGAAAGCGTTTGCGCCCTGCGTTTTGCGCTCTGCGCATGGACCGTCAAAATAGAGCCCCTACTCTTTACAAGAAGTGGCATGGGATTTTTAAAGACCACAGAGAGTCAGGATCTCGGTTTAACTTCTCATCCGACAGACGGTGCTCATTTATCAGAACATTTTTGTCACAAATAACAAAAATGAGTGAATTCTACATACAGCCCCTTTAAATTTCTCCAAAATTAAAACAAAATTTAGATGGTATACCTGTAGGAGCCGACCAGCACTTTTGTACAGTCCACAATAATGAACTTCTCCTTTACTTGTCCGGTGAACTTTCTGCCTGATTTCGCACAATAAGTGTCACCTTCAACACTACGAATGGACATTCTCTGTAGGAAAAAAATTAGGATAAAAACATAAAAATAAACAATCCACACATTTTTCATTTAATAACAGAAAAAAAACAAGCTGTTAGTCATTGTGAAGAAAGAACATTACATACTGTACACTGAGTTGATATTTATTATACAATGGTACATTACATATCTTTAATGTAAACTTAACAACATTTTTTTATATTTAACATATTGTCATTTAAGTAAGAGAACAGAATGACTTACAGAGAGGTGGGACTTGTTGATTTTGACATTTTCACACATGTCCTGAAACAGCTGTAAATTAGTGTGGTCCAGAAGCAGGTAGACGTACACACTGCGCTTTCTTGTGGCCTCAAGTATGTCACAGAAAATCTCCACATCGCTGAACGTGTCCATAACGATCGCCAAAACCTTTAACGAGAGTCATTTAGTGAACAATAATTGCATTGCAAATAATATTTTCAGGCTACTGCAGACTGGAAATGTCAGACACTTTCCATTAATAGAGTTACAAAAAGGTTTTCTTGTTTTTTAAACAAATAAAAGAATATTTATTAAGTAGAAACATGTTTATTTCTTATTTATAACTAACCAAAAGTATTTTATTTAGGCTGCTTTACCTATTATTTTTTTTTACAGTAAACATTTGTTTACTTGCTTTTAAGCAATATGTATTATATGGTGCTTTACAGATACATTGTATTAAAATTAAAATTAACAGTATTTACTGTTAAAAATCATTTAAATTGACAATACAGTGGCTCAGTGGTTAGCACTGTCACCTCACAGCAAAAAGATCACTGGTTCGAGTCCCGGCTGGGTCAGTTGGCAATTCTGTATAGAGTTTGCATGTTCTCCCCATGTTGGTGTGGGTTTCCTCCGGGTGCTCCGGTTTACCCCACAGCCCAAAGACATGCGCTATAGGTGAATTGAATAAACTGAATTGTAGTGTATGTCTTTGCATGCGAGAGTGTATGGGTGTTTCCCAGAACTGGGTTGCAGCTGGAAAGGCATCCGCTGCGTAAAACATATGCTGGATAAGTTGGTGGTTGATTTCACTGTGGCGACCCTTGATGAATAAAGAGACTAAGCTAAAGGAAAATGAATGAGTTGTTTAAAATAGGGATGCATGATATATTTACAGATACATCAATATCAGCCAATAAATGCTTATTTGAAGGTTATTTTTATCTCTCTGATAACAAAATTCCAATTTTTTCACATTTTAAGTTGGGGATGAACCGATATAGCATTTTTAACCGATACAGATAACCAATATTGTTTTTTATCCGATATCTTTAAGCTGATAAATGACGTATTATATCCACTGTTGAGCTACTTCACGTGCTTGCTGTCTCTTTTAATAGTTAACTGGTATTTTGATCTTAGTTATTTTTAATGATTTGATTGCTTGAATCGTTTTTTTTATATATTACAATGAAAAAAAAGTTGGCCCTAGAAAAGAATTGTTGATTTATATAGTTCAAAGTTCAGTTCAAGCTTTTCTGATGTCAGCGTTTTAAAATAGCAAGTTCAGTAATAAAGTATGCACTGCGCTCTAGCGTTTTTTTTTTTTACTTTGGTGCATTAATCTTGATGTCACTCAAAGGGTCATGATTTGCCCTTGTTAATTAATTAATTTATGTAGATTTATTTTACATTTATAGGGGATACAACACACAGGTTTTCCTGTCTTCCTCAGTGTGTGACACAATCCTCTTACTCCACCCTCTTATTTCACAGCCAATCACATCACGTCATCAACTAGACAACTGCTATGCGTATCTTCGTCAATTTATACAAAGCAATTCTGACGGTGCAAAACATTAAAAATACATTGAGTGTAGCTATAATGAAATGAATCATGAAATGAAAACTTTAAATTAACTAAAAGAATTATAAATATATATATATATTTATATGTATATATACATATATATATATATATATGTGTGTGTGTGTATATATACACACACACACACACACACACATATATATATATATATATATATATATATATGTATATATATATATATATATATATATATATATGTATATATATATATATATATATATATATATATATATATATGTATATATATATATATATGTATGTATGTATGTATGTATGTATGTATGTATGTATGTATGTATGTATATATATATATATATATATATATATATATATAAATAATTTAATTTACTTACAAATTAAGCACAAATAAACACAATAGTTGGCCACTGTGCTGTACAACAAGAAAGCAAAAAAACTGCTGTATAAAATATCGGTTATCGGTCAAAAACTCTATATTGGTTAATTCCTAACTTGCGTTAATCTTGATAATATCACTCAAAGCGACATAATTCACACTTGTTAAATAAGTACACAACATAAAAATACATTGAGTGTAGCTATAATTAAACTAATCATGATATGAAAACTTTAAAATAACGAAAAGAATTATAAATATCGGCTAATATATATCGGCCTCCAAATTTAAATATATAATTTCATTTACTTACATAAGAAGCACATATAAACAAAATAGTTGGCCACTGTGCTGTACAACAAGAAAGCAAAAGAATAAAAAAAAAGATATCAGTTATCGGTCAAAAAGTCTGTATCGGTTAATCCCTAACTTGTGTTAATCTTGATAATATCACTCAAAGCGATATGATTCACACTCAATACATTGATACAATACAGTGTAACTATAATGAAATTAATCATAATATGAAAAGTTTAGAAAAGAATTATCAGCTAATATCGGCTAATACTAAATCTAAAGAGTTATCATTTCATTTACTAAATGACAGCTGGCCACTGTGCTGTATAACAAAAAGCAAAAGAATAAAAAAATATTGGTTATCGGTATCGGTCAAAAGTTCAATATCGGTTTATCTCTAACTTAAAATGTGAAAAATTTGAACTATATATACATCAGCAATGCAGTTTATAATTGCAGTGTGCATCTTCCTTGCATGTCAGAATTAATAAATAAAGTAATAATGTCTTAAAAAGGCTCCATGAAATTTAAGGTTCTTACTTTTGTTGCTTGCCTGATGAGCTCCCGCAGCACGTCTTTCATGGAGGACGATTTGACTGACTGGAAAAACACTTCCACACTAGGAATACCTTGCAGATGGTAAGTCCAGTCTGCCACCGGCCAGCCGTAGTCCAGAACTGGAGGCTCGCTTTCAGTGGCCACTGGAAAGTACGTCTCAGAAGAAACTGACGGAGAACTGGACATCTCTTCATCCCCGTCGGCCTCGTCCTCATCAGTGTGAGGCTTTTTCACGTGATTTAAGATGTACGCTTTCTCCTCCGCAGACAGAAAGTTGGCTTCATTCTCTTTTCTCAACGCTTTCTGATATCCATCAATCCCTTTGTCCAGGAGAGCATCCATGGCCAGTCGTGTGCTTTCATTATGGCTCAGATCCAATGAAGGCACCATGGCGTTTGGGTTTCTCATCTCCTGAACTCTTTTCCGCATTTTCCCCATCATCTTTGGCTTCAGGTAGCACTGCACGGACAGTCCATTACTTACGAGATTCATGTTGAACGCGTACGAGTCGCATCTGACTGGTTGGCTCTTGCTCTTTCAGCTTTACTTGTTAGCTGTCTTTCATGCTTCACAAAGCCAGACGCGTATGCTTTCAAACATGGCCAAAGGCGCTGAATGGTCCTGAAGGTGATCATCAAATGTTCATGTACCGTGCATCTTTTCAGGTGCATGTGCTTCTCTGCACAATAAGAACTCATTTGTCATATCTGTGAATTTAAATGTGAATGCTAGTGCTGCCCTGGGGCTCTGAGGAGAGGAGTTTTTTGGCTCCTCCTCAGATTAAGGGAAGTTAGTAGCTGCGTTCGCAGACGGGTTTACCTTCAGGCCTCGGTGGGTGGGGTTTTGTGGTTTACAGGTGAGGTGTTGACTGAGTAATGAGACTAGAGATCCTTTTCCATCACAGAAATTCAATTGCATGAGTGACAGGTTTGGAGATGCAACTGTCAGATTCACTTAATCCATGCTTCACGTACTAATGCACCTGTTCTTGTTTCCTAAATACCCTTATGTAAGATTTTAATGTCTTGTACTTATAGTTCTGAAACCTCACTTGTTTTTTTCATAATTTAAAAAGTCATTCTAAACACCAAAAAATCCAGTACACAACCTTAGTATACTATACATCTCCACATCTGTGGTACAAGCGTAAGCAATAACCTCAAAGCATGCAGCTTACTTTTTTTTCAGATTTGTAATTACAGTTTTACAGTCGCTAACAAGCGTTTGTCCAAACAGTTGTCACATTTTCAAAAGTCTAAACACAATTAGCACAGCTTTGGTCTTTTGTGGTCATACCATTCAAACATTTTATGTTGTTTTCACCTAATATGTAGTCAGTGAACACATTTCCACAATGCTTATATTTTCTTAACAGACAGTTTTGTAGTATTTATGAACACACAACATCCCACAATAGCAAAAACAATATTTCAACCCATAGATGCAGTATAAAAACCTCTGTTTCCACAATGATATCAGTTCAAAAATAATATCAATATAAAAATATGTATCTCAGCTGATAATCAGCAAACAGTTAAATAATATTTTTTATGATTTATGTTGGGTACATTGGGCCAAGCACAGCTGATTCCAGTCTGACTTAGACTCTATTACATTTACACCTATACAGTAGGACAGAGGACTTTGAGGACTGATGTTAATGAAAACAT
The DNA here is from genome assembly GCF_052040795.2 of Danio rerio. Taxonomy (NCBI): domain Eukaryota; kingdom Metazoa; phylum Chordata; class Actinopteri; order Cypriniformes; family Danionidae; genus Danio; species Danio rerio. The sequence goes on from NC_141036.1 coordinate 50,515,051, forward strand.
GAAGATTGCAAAGATTAGAAACAGTAATTTTGTGCTTTTTTTAATCCCCCACTTCATCTGGGTTTTTTGTTCAGAATCTTGTGTGTTTGGTGGATATTTTGTTCACTGTAAGCAATACTGTAAAACCTTTTCTGTTTGATCATACCATGTTTCTGCTGTACCTTCTGTAGTAAACAGTAAAGAAAATAAAATGTTTATGCTTTTGGTCAAACTTTATTTTAATGTCCATTTGAGTATTAGACTGTACCGTATGCTTAATATCTGTTGATTTGTTGATTTTAAGTCACATTGCACCTTCATGCCAACTAATTCTCATTGGATTATAAGTAGACTGTTAGGTTGAGGTTAGGGTTAGTGTGTTGACATTCTTGCAAAGTTTCTTATAGTCAGTTAAATGTCTGTTTAGCAGCAGTATCAACAGATATGAAGCAGTCAGTCTACTAATAGGGTACATTCCAAAGAATACTAATTGGACTTTTAATTTGCCAGTAACCTGGGATAAGCGCTTTCGGTGAACTGTATGTCAAATGCAAAATCAGCGCGTTTAAGGTCTGTTATCTTTAAAAATCAGCAATTTCCACTGCCTGAGTAATATAGATATGAAGTGATTCTCAGATTGTACAAAGAGCACTGCATTAAATTTTATTTTCCCTGCCATGTCTTTACAATATGAGCGTTTATTTTACCGCAGTATATTTAATGGAGCTTCTGCGCTAGCCTGCCGATTCTGACGGGCGCATGCGAGTAAACAGCTTTTTGTTTTGTTTTACGCTTGAGCAACTAAATGAATGCCAAAGTCTATTTAACTGATTGTATTTTAATGACATTACAACATTGATGCTATAAAATGGAAAAAACAATAACAGGTCACCGGAACTTTATCAGTATGGTAAAAACACTAGCTGGGCATATACCCTACACTCAAATGGACCATCAAATATGCTTTTTACTGGAATGCCATTAAATTTGAACAATTACTGTACATGTGGAAAGTTTCCAACCAAGAAATTTAGTGTCAGCACGGTGGTGCATGCAAATACCTGTAAAACTGAAGCATAAAAGTCTCTGCAGTTTTTGTAATGTCAACAACAGTCAGTATTTTGAAACCTTGTGTACTTTGACTGACTGCATGCACCTTGTGAAGTGAAATCAAGTGTTATTCTTCAACAGAATGATTTCATTTTGAGTCAGATTTCCAGTGTTTTGGTAAAGCTAGTGTGTGCAGAAAAAGATGTTCTATTTTAAAATGAGGAGTTAGCATATATTTAACAAAATGTATTTTTGAAAAGAAAATTATTCATTTGGCCAGTTGTGTTTTGTAGGTGTGAGTATGTGTTAGGAGTTTAATAAAAGTATTTGAAGTATGGGTAAGCGATTTAAAAGAAAAAAAAAGTTAAATAAAATATAGAAAGTGCAAATGAAAACCTTAGATTTACAATAAAGAATCAACTTAAGACACATCTAGACACCAGAACAGTAAAAAAATAACCTGAGCATTGCCCAAAAACATTGCTTTTTTATAAATAATGCTGGTTTTAGTATTTTGTCAAAAATAAATTATAATAATATTAATAATGTTTTTTTTTTCTTTTGCATATGTTGCACCAGCTTACACAAAAATGGTGCTAAACAGTATTAAAAGTTGCTGGCTTGCCATCATAAAGGAGCCACCTTAAGCGCTACATATCACCTATATCTTTTAAGATGATGATATGTAGAATCTTAACCACCCTTAAATTCTATCTTCTGCCACATTTCCAAATGATCAACTAGAACTCAAGTTATTATTTGTTGTTCTTACAATCAGCATCGATGACAAGACTTTTGTCATGTAGTGTAATATAATGAGCCAAAGAACCACTTGGTAGTGCTAAATATCACTTCAATTACCACAAAGAACTGCTGAAGAACCTTTTTTGTGTAGGATATCATAAAGGATTTCGAAATACTTTTGGGAAATGATGACTTGCCAAACAAAAATTCAAAAAACTACTTGATAAAGCATGCTAAAATGTGTAAAAATGTTCTTTAAGGAAGCATAAAAAGGAATCAATTACATAAATTTGCAAGAATCTGATCTTTTCCAGAAAACATCTTCATCCAGTTGCTTTGAAACATATCTGGCTAGAGCAACTTTCTTATGGCTTGGGATGGCTGCTTTTAACATCCCCTTTAGCTTGGCTAAATCTAGGGTTTCTGGATAGTTCGCAGATACCAGAAACAAGCTCTGCTGAATATCCAATTTACTCAAGACTTTCTCAGTCCATTGTCTCACCTCCTCGACAGCCTTATCTTCAATCAAGTCCACCATGGAAATCACTAGGTAGCACTCTTTGCCCATGGAGGACGCTTGCTGCAGAAGTTGTATGGTTCTCAATCTAACCCTTAAAGGAGACACCAGTATGTATACATCACACAAAGCAAGCACAGATGCCACCTGTTGGCCCTCAGAAGAACTGAATGCATTGGCTGACAGGCTGCTAAGATCACCTATTTTTCCAAGTCCAGGAAGGTCCCAAAAACGGACGTTGTGGGAATCAGGGAGGGCATACTCCACAGCCTCTTTAGTGGTTTCAGTGACACCAGTTAAAGCAGCGGTTTCATTACTGTTCTTCAAGCCCAGGAGTGCATTGATCAGGCTGGAGCTGCCACAGCCCGTCTCACCCAGCACACCGACATCCAAGCGGAAGTGATCCAGAGCTCCAAGGATCGCCTGGAGTTTGGAGGGATTGTCCGTGAAATCTCTCGTCTGGGATAGCTTGGAGATCTGGTCAAGGTCATCTTGGTTTATCTTCATGGACCTTAAAGCAGTGGAGACAACGAACCTGAAAAACAACGAATTTGTAAGATAAGAGCAGATTCTGTGAGTGCATTGAATTGCCATGCTATTCAGGCTGTTTTATTTTAGTCTGTGCGCGTTTACTACGCAAACTAAGCTACTGGAGCAATGTGGATTTCTTAATGATGCTGGTAATGCAAGGTGACGTGAACACACCAGAGACTAGTATCTAAACCATGACATGGTGTCTAAATTGCGATCAATAATGAATGTAGGTTCTAGAATAAGCTTTCTATACACCAATCAGATTTTACAATTACATTTAGGGATAACATTAGGAGCATTAGGAGGGTCAAGTCAAATGCAATTTCATGGCAATTTGTAATTTTTTTTTCATTTAGTGGTCAATTTATATTTGCACGATCTCATTTATGCATTTTAGTACAATTTGCTCCAATGACGGTTGGGTTTAGTGGTGGGGCTTGGGGGAAAACCGCCTTTTGTAATCATTCATTCATCCATTTTCTTGTCGGCTTAGTCCCTTTATTAATCCGGGGTCGCCACAGCGAAATGAACCTCCCTTCCAGCTGCAACCCATCCCTGGGAAACATCCACACACACACACACTACGGAAAATTTAGCCTACCCAATTCACCTGAGCCGCATGTCTTTGGACTGTAGGGGAAACCGGAGCACCCACGCAAAGGCAGGGAGAACATGCAAACTTCACACAGACACGCCAACTGAGTCGAGGTACGAACCAGCGACCTTCTTGCTGTGAGGCAACAGCACTACCTAGTGCGCCACTGCCTCGCCACCTTTTGTAATCATATGAATGCAAATGAATAAGCTACTTTTCTGACAATGCATCAAATAGTTACCTCGTATAATGTTTCCTCATGAGATCGGGCTGGTTAAGTCTCGAGTATACAAACATGGTTTTGAAAAATTTTAGCTCCAGTCCTAACTACATACACCTGAACCAGCAGCACAAGGTCGCTGCCTCTGCTTACACTGCAAAACGGTGTGTTGGAGCAGGCCAATGGTATCTGGCTGTAAACTTGCACCAGATCAGACCAATTGCTCTAAACTGAACCAGTTAAAACAAACCAAAGGCAGTAATGTGACAACATCCACATCAGACATTGGCTAGACGAATTTCCTGAACTGCATTTTCATTGGTCAGAATTAATGCAAGAGAAACTCACGAAAACACACGAAAGTAAGCTGGTTTAGTCCAAAAAAGTGAAGTACTTTTTGCATTAGCGTCAATTCGATGTCGGTTCACATTCTCACCACAAACAAACCACTCCAGAGTTTGTTTGAAGGAATACCGAGACCACCACTTTGAGCAGGTCTCAGTACGCTTGTTTGGTTCCCTTTTGGTACACACCAGGGTGCGAGTGCTGCTTTTTACACCTGCCCAATCCAACAGCAAGAAAAAGGCAAACAAACTCTGGTATGCTTTAACCAAACTAACTGAGGCAAATGTGAAAGCACCCTTAGACACACAGCATAGAACTAGAGACATCACCGTAAGGGGTAGGGGTACACATTAAAACAGGGGTGCTGCTTCAACAAACCCATTTGCTTCAGCCCTGCTTCAACACACCCATCTTTAGGCATTAAACAAGCCTTAAGCACTCCATTAGTTTGATCAGGTGTGTTTAATAAGGGTTGGAACTAAACTGTGCAAAGCTGCGGCCCTCCAGGAGTTTGACACCTGTGCATTCAACGCATGCATGTCTAAGAGTGCATATCTGAGCGTGCATGTGCAGCCAGCCCTTCTCAAGCAGGTTGTAGTTACTTTTACAGGATACCACTGATATGGTTTCTAGTCCATTCTCAAACTGTTCTCCACATGTCCTCTCCCCACTTATTAACAAGTTTAACTCTGGCTCTTACATAGGCTACTTACACGTCTCAAACAGATGCAGGGAGCAGGAGCAGAAACATGTCAAAGTCGTTTGCGTTAAGTTATAAATGATAGAGATTAAATAAAAAAATAATAATTCTCACAGAAATGTTGTTCTGGGACAAACCCAGACCAATCCTTTTTGGTCCCAGAATAACATTTCAGACAACCTATCACATTTTCTGTTAGGCTTAGGGTCAACATTAGGAAAAGGGCTTGTACACAATCATTAAATATTAGCGTATGCTTAGGCTTAGAATTAAGGTTGCAGAATACAGGTTGGTTAAAAACGTTTTCTATTCCAGTATTAACAAAATATTAACCATGAAACTGAGGACATGTAAGGAGATTTGGGTAATGTTCTTCAAATGGAAATTGTCACGTCACACACATACACACACACATCTATATAGACACTTTATTAGGTACACCTGTCCAACTGCTCGTTAACGCAATTTTCTAGTCAGCCAATCACATGGCAGCAACTCAATGCATTTAGGCATGTAGACACAGTGAAGACGATCTGATGTAGTTTAAACCAAGCATTTGAATTGGGAGGAAAGGTGATTTAAGTGATTTTGAACATGGCATGGTTGTTGGTGCCAAACGTGCTTGTCTGAGTATTTCAGAAACTGCTAATCTACTGGGATTTTCACGTACAACCATCTCTAGGGTTTACAGAGAATGATCCGAAAAAGAGAAAACATCCAGTGAGCGGCAGTTCTGTGGACAAAAATGCCTTGTTGATGCCGCACCATAAAGCATGAATCATCTCAGACTGGTTTCTTGAACAAGACAATGAATTCACTGTATTCAAATGGCCTCCACAGTCACCAGATCTCAATCCAACAGAGCACCTTTGGTATGTAGTGGAATGGGAGATTCACATCATGGATGTGCAGTCAACAAATCTGCAGAAAATGCGTGATGCTATCATGTCAATATGGACAGAATACTCGGAGGAATATTTCCAGTACCTTGTTGAATCTATGCCATGAACGATTAAGGCAGTTCTGAAGGCACAATGGGGGTCCAACCCGGTACCATTAAGTTGTACCTAATAAAGTGGCCGGTAAGTGTATACAATAAACAGAAAGAAGTTGACTTACTGTGAATCGTCAGTCAGTAATTTAGGAATCTTAAGTTCCTTTGTAATGGCCACTAGAAACTGACTGAAAGCCCTAATCCGCAGCTCCGGCAGGGCTTCAGCGAGCACCTTGGTGATATCCTTCATCTTCACTAGCTCTGAATCCTGTGAAGTATTCGAAGGACCATCTGTTGAACTGCTCGTTTCTCCAAATGCTTTTTCACTTCTCTTCTGCAGCTCCAGCTTTCGAGCTCTCATTCGTTCCCAGGCACAGGTCATGCAAGGCCCTGACGGCTTCTCCTCCAGCACGTCCCAGTCCTGCTCAGCTTGAACCAGAAAAAAAGGCTGATCTCTGTCGTGCAGTTCCATTTTGATCCACATGTGGTCGTCCTTGTGCTGTTCTGAAGTGAGAATCAACAGGACGTCATAGTGTGTGGATTCATACTGTTGGTTGCTCTGCTTTATGATGGAATTTGAAGTCGGATGGCCCTGCACTGTCCAAAGGCGAACATTTGGGAATTGACAGTGTACAAAATCAGAAATGCCACTGCCTATGTATTGTGTATTCTCAGATATCCGTACACGTTTAATCTTACTGCTCTGATGATTAGCATTCAGCTTTATGCTAGGTTCCTCATCTGCACTTTCCTCTTCTTCCCATTCTTCTTCATCCTCATCAGTTTCTTCTTCCTCGTCATCATCTTCATCTTCAGTTTCCCATACCTCCTCTTCCATTTCCTCATCTGAACCACTGATTATTGAAGCCAGCCGAGCGTTAGCCTCCTGGGTCCCTCCAGTCACAGCTATATCTAATGGAAAATGCTCAAATAGTTGTAGAGCCGCCACCAGCCTGCTTTCAAATCCAGGTCCCCTGAGGGAAAATCTCCACGGGGCAAGCAAACATTTGACCTTTTCATCCGAAAGCTTCCCTTCCATCTTAAAATCCACCCTGAAGCAATTAAAAACATTTCATTACATTTGATACACTTTGTTGCTAAGGCTAATTCCAATGGTATACGAGCATATTAGCTTTAATAATAGACACAATGGCGAACAGAATATAATGCAGTCATTTCTCACCTGTTCTCCAACAATGAAAGAGCAGCAAATGTGCATCCTCCGTCTTTAAGTCCTCCTGGATGAGTTTGTTTGCTTGACAGTCAGCTGAGCTAAAGTCAACACTTTGTTTGACAAGGTTTCAAGTCGACATTGTAAACAGTCTCCAGGGTGTTAAAGTTTGTTAAAGAATCATGGTGTACTGCTTAACTCTTAATTAACCCGTTTATTCCCACAGTGTCTCCAAATAAATAACTCCATTATTAAAAATAAAGGTTGTTTATTAATAATTCCACAAAAAAACTTTAACATCTACAGAACATGTCATTGCACAAAAGCTGACCCAATTTCCTGTGGCACCATTATTTTTAAAGGCATAGTTCATCTACTAGCAATTACTCACTATTTACTCGCCCTCAAGGGGATCCAAACCTTCATGAGTTTTTTTTTTCTGATGAACACTTAAGATTAAGTTCACTTTATTTAAATTTACATACTGTATATTTGCACTTTTACAACAGCCACAAGGCTAACAAACATGCTTTACAGCAGGGTATGTTTAAAATATCAAAGAATAAACAATAAAGAGTAAACAATAACACTTCAGAATTGTGTGTGTGTGTGTGTGTATGTATATGAGCAATATCACATGAGTATCAGTGTGCTATGGCTGTATATCAGCACTGGTGTGAGGCGTGCGTTGGCATGAGGCCGCAGTTCGACGGCACAATCTTGTATATAAAAAGAAAATCAAACACAGAGTCTAAAACCCTTTTGTATTAGGAACTACTTTCTTCCACCATTCATTCACATCTGCAGCTGACGTCAAAACAGCAGAAGACGTTACTAATTCACCAACGTCACTTTAGAGCTAGTATTTGAATGATTCTCTATAGCGTAATGTCGAGCGGCGCTTCTGGTGTGTGACCCCCTTTAAGGTGATGACAAAACAGCAAATTTTGCTCACATTTTAAGATTATAAGGCTGAACGTGACATGAAATGCCATCCGTCTACAGAGATCTCTCACCAGACTGCTGTTGGGTTTGCGATAAGGAGGGACAAAGCTGAATCCAGCTTCTTATTCGCAGCTTCTTATTGACTCTAGCCGGTCCACCCTAAAAACCATGAGGCTTCCGTTTTTCAGCTTTTATTCACGCTCAAGAGAACACACTGAGCAAGGGCTTATTATGCGGTTCTGGCGCCATCTTGTGGATAGACAACATCAACTGTCTTTGGCCCCCGACGAGCTTTCAGAAATTGTAAATATTTAAAAATATGCACTATTCTTACAAATAAACTGCATAGTTGCAATTTAAACAACTACATTCTCAACTAAAAAAAAGCCTCAAATGTACATTTTGTTGTCTAACAGCAGTAATATGTCAAATTGTAGTGTCTCTGCTTGTTGCTTGCTGTATGTGTGATGTTACTGGCAAAATATCGCACGGCTATCAGCCAATCAGATTCAAGAACCAGACAGAATTGTTGTATATATACTTCATATATATTTATACACCGGTCAGAAGTTTGGGGTCAGTAGGATTTTTAAATGTTTTAAAACACGCTTCTCCTGCTCACCAAGGCTGCATTTATTAAATCAAAATACGTACAAAAAGTACAATTGTGAAATGTTATAGTAATATATAATAACTGTTCAAAAGTAGTTTATCATTTCACTGAATCATTTATTCCAGTGATTTTAAAGATATTTTTTAGCTTTATTACTCCAGTCTTTAGAGTCGCATGATCCTTGAGAAATCATTCATTCATTCATTTTCTTTTTGGCTTAGTCGCTTTATTCTCTTTAGTCTCTTTATTAATCTGGAGTCGCCACGGCAGAATGAACCACCAACTTATCCAGCATATGTTTTTACGCAGCGAATGCAATTCCAGCTGCAACCCATCTCTGAGAAACATCCATACACACTCACACACTACGGACAATTTAGTTTACCCAATTCACCTGTACCGCATGTCTTTGGACTGTGGGGGAAACCGGAGCACCCAGAGGAAACCCACGCGAACACAGGGAGAACATGCAAACTCCACACAGAAACGCCAACTGACTCAGCCGAGGCTCGAACCAGCGACCGTCTTGCTGTGAGGCAACAGCACTACCTACTGCGCCCTGCTTCAGAAATCACATTATTATTATTATTATTATTATTATTATTATTAATAGTAATAAAATCAATAATGACTGGAATAATCACTATATTTGAAACTACATACAATAAGAAAGCATTTATTTAAAAGTGTAATAAATTTGTAACAATTTAACAATTTTTTTTTAAATAAATGACACCTTATTAAACAGAATAATTTTCTTTAAAAAACATGTACATATATATACATACACACATACACACACACACACACACACACACACACACACACACACACACAAAAACACGGTTTATGTGCATTGTTGACTTTTTTTAACTATACAAATACGAAATAAAAATATTTATATAAAAGTAATAATTACAGTTAAGTGGCTTTATTGGTTACTAAACCCATACACAGTAAGGGTATATAGCCTATATGTTTATGACCATAAGAAAACAGGTAGCAACTGATGTACTAACTTTTTAAGTTGGACATGGCTTTTTATGTTTTTTATGTCTTAAAAAGTAGTAGGTCTTTAGTAGGATAAAGAAAATAGAGGATTTAAAAAGGCAAACTCTTCCACAGTCATGGACCTGCCACTGTGAATAACACTTAAGAGGACATTTGAAGAATGTTAGAAACCAGTAAGCACTGACTATGGATGCCAATGGGCACCGCTTTCCCACAAATAAAAAAAAAAGATCTTATTTTCAAAATTGAACAGATTGGTGACAACTGAAGGGTGGGTAAATTAGGGAAATTTTCACTTTTGGATGTACTATCTCATTGTATTTCATGACAAATATTAAATATTAAAATGCAATTCCGACAATGTAAGTGATGCTGGCAGTGCAAGAATGTTTTGAGCGTTTGTTAGCACATTGCTATGTGGTTGCTAAACATTTCAATGCAATTTTAAGCTAAGCATCTGAATGCAGTTTTAAGCAGGGGCTCAGATGTTTGACATGTTTTCAGGATGTTGCTATTCGGTTGACGAATGATTACTTGCTGATCCAAGTCAAACCTGTTCATTGTCCAAGTCTTAATCATGATCTGCGCTCATTAGATGACTCGGGTTTGATCAACAAAAAGTATTAGAAATAGTTACAGTGATGCTAAACCTAGTCAGTACTTTGGATTAAAAGGTAAATATTGTGTGTATTGGGCAGCACTGTGGCTCAGTGGTTAGCACTGTCGCCTCACATCAAGAAGGCTGCTGGTTCGAGTCCCTGTGTGGAGTTTGCCTTTTCCACCTTATGTTGGCGTGGGTTTACTCTGAGTGCTCCAGTTTCCCCCACAGTCCAAAGACATGAGCTATAGGTGAACTGAATAAGCTACATTGGCCTGTGTATGAGTGTGTGTGGATGCAAAAGTGTATGGGTATTTCCCAGTGCTAGATTCCTCAGCATCCACTGCATAAAACATATGCTGGATAAGTTAGTGGTTCATTCCGTTGTGGCAACTCCTGATAAATAAAGGAATTAAGCCAAAGGAAGATGAATGAATGAAATGTGTGTATTGCTGTATATGGGTGTGAGGGATAGCAGTGCCCAGCAGGGGTCAGCATTCAGATGTCATGGAAATGTAGGAGATTTGATCAACCTTGACTAATGAAGACTTTTTAAAAATGTGAATACTTCTGTGAACGCTCTTGAATAATACTTTTGAAGCTAATTTAAAACGCTTCATTCAAAGATATATCATGTTTGCATCCAATTAGCAGTAATTATATGCTTTGTTCATATGTACATTTAGATGTTTTGGGGAATAGCAATAGCAGCTGTCACTGTTTGCTTAAGTATAGACACTCCCAGGCTAATATTGTAATCATTTCAATAAAATGCCGTTCAGAATAACTGAAAGTGCTTGGCAATGAAAATGCAGGGAGTGAAGTTGCCCATCCCAACTTATGAGTTCTGTATAACCAAAAAAAAAAAAAAAAGAATAGATGACAAACAGGTCTGACGTCATTAAAAGTGTCCACAAAAGTAAATGAAGCGAATAGAAGCAGGTAGAGGGAAAGCAGGTGCAATCTCAGACTGGAACAGGTGGGTCTTGGAGCAGATTGTTTCTATTTGTGTTTGCTTCACTTTGCTTTTGCTTACACGTTTGCTCTAAAAATGTATTGTTTATTGTTAATTTCATTTACAATATTCACTGTAAGTTTTTTTTTAAGAACTGAGATTTGTCTCAAATAATTTTTACGGAGCTAAATTAATGTAAAATTGTTACTTTTACTTCATGCGATAATTTAGAGAAAGTTTATAGATGTGTTAAACACATATTTTCTTTGTTTATATGTCTATTTATTGTTGATTTAATTTCCAATATTCAGTGTTTGTTTTTTTAAAGAACTGAGGTTGGTCCTAAATATTTTGAAGAATTCTAAATCAAGACTAAAATTATCACTTTTACAGTGTGCATTCATTTAGAAAAAAATAAAAATAGCATATTTATGTTAAAACAATATTTTTATTTGTTTATATGTCTATTTATTGTTGACTACATTTACGTTCAGTTTCATATTCAGAACTGGGATTTGACTTAATTCTCACAAAGCTGAATTAAATATTTTTTTTTACTTTTACTCTATGCATTAGCTTAGAAATAATCAAATGTAAATAGCATTATATGTGGTACATGTTCAAAATGTTTTTTTTGCTTATATACCTATTTATTTATCTATTTATTGTTACTTTCATTTTATTTTCTAAGATTTACCTTTATGAATAATCTGATGTAAGATGTCCTTCACGACCATTGCTGTTGTTTTTCTTCAGCAGAGAGTGACCAGGCCAGAAATACTCTACAGCCATGGGAGCCGTGACATGTTTGATGGTTACAGTTGTTGGCTTGAATGCAATTGCTGCTGTAAGTCTGAAATTAGATAATACAAAGATTATGTTTGCTTTTTTAATAGGCATAAAATGTAGAATAATATATATATATATATATATATATATATATATATATATATATATATATATATATATATATATATATATATATATATATATATATATATCCCTCTAACACTTTTCTTTTGTTTGGGTGGAGTTGGCTGAGCACCCATTAGAGATTGATGTGCATGCTTTTGTGCATTTTCTCTTTGTGTTAAATTCTAAATAAATGGAAGCGAGTAGGTTTTGTTGTCTTAAGATTTTAAGCCATAGGCTAACAAATTTGCTTTTGTTTAAATGGCTCATCGATTCAAGTTTTAATATATTTCCCAGTAAACAATTTCACTTAGGTTGACTTGACTTTAAGTTTCTTAACTCGAGGAAATTTATTACCTGGACTTTTAAAAAAAGTTTGAAGTTAATTGGACTCAAATTATAAATAATTTTACCAAGAAATATTCTGTCAAGACAACAAAAATAATTTAATCAATGGAGTAACAACATTTTTGGTCGCACTTTATTTTGATGGTTCGTTTGTTGAGTTTAAGTTACATTGCATCTACATGCCAACTAATTCTCATTAGATTATAAGTAGACTGTTAGGTTGGGGTTAGGGTAAGTTAACATGTACTTGCAAAGTTTCTTATAGTCAGTTAAATGTCTGCTGAATGTCTGTATCAACAGATATTAAGAAGACAGACTACTAATTACCAAATGGACCATCAAAATATAGTGTTACCACGTTTTTTTTTTTAGTTGACTCAAAAAATTCTATCTACAATGTTATTTTCCATGCTTAAAATATGCATTTTCCATCTGCAGGCAGCAGGACTGGCGTTATCTGCGGTGGCCATTTGGGTCGCAGTGGATGGATATAAACTCTACCCGATTTCTGGTGTATCAGGGAAAGACGACATCTTTGCTGGAGCCTGGATTGCCATATTTACAGGCTTTGCGTTCTTCCTCACATGCATCTTCGGCATCTTCGCTGCCCTGAAAAGGAGCCGTGCACTCATGCTGGTGGTACGTTTTAGAAGATATTACAATCCTACCATGTTACCTACCAATACCACCAGATTAATCACTGTTGATCCAAAATCAGTTTTAGTGAGAGCATCAAATACACATTAAAATGAGTTATGACTAAGCACTAATTGATTGTGTGAAAAGACCAGCCACTATCAGTGTTGGGTATAAAATATAATATCATTTTAAGCCTATTTTACTATGTAAAATGATAATGTGCAAAAATAACAACACACACTTTTTACAATATTTTCCTTAAAAGCTAAAACCAACACATTTTTAGCTAGCTTTTTTTCTTTAAAAGTGACTTTAGTACTATATAATTTTTTCCAACACTAAATATGACTTAATTCTTAACATAACTATATTACCTCTCATCTTCCCACAGTACCTTATCATAATGTTCATCATCTTTTTGTTTGAGTCCGCGTCTGCCATCACATCAGCAACCAACCGGGATTATGTGAGTTCAGCCAGCCTCTCAATGCTGTAAAATAAAGCAAATAATGTTATGTTAAAGATGGTGATAACAAAAGTCGCATACAGGTACTCAATTCTGGACCAACACTTCTGCAATTCTGCCTTTCCCTTTTTTTAAAACACTATTTGCTTTAATATAGCTGGTTGGGAACAGCAACCTTGTAAAGAAACAGATGCTCCAGTATTATGCAGACAGCAGCACACAAGGACAGCAGATTACAATGACATGGAACAACGTGATGACTCAGGTAAGCAGAACATGAGCGATGACCTCAACAAACACCCTGTCACCTGTCCAAGAGTTGTTTGTAAAACTGATGCACATACTTACAGTTAATTAAAATGATTAGCCCTCCTGTGAAAATGTTTGTTTTTCAAATAATTCCAATTGGTGTTTATCAGAGCAAGGAAATTTTCGTAGTATTTTCTATAATATTTCTTTCTTCAGAAGTTCCTGTTTCTTCTTGTTCGGTTGGAGTAAAACCAGTTAAAAAACAAAACAAAACAATTCTAAGGTCTATACAGGGGCGGATTTAATGCTGCAGGTGTGAGAGATGGCTGTGTGGCACTTTGCCGCCTTTGAGTGCTCTTGGGTGTGGTAGAGACGGCATCAGCCGCAGCTTGTTGCGTAGAGTAACGTTTGGAACGGTACAGCACGGACACATGAGAGTCTCTAAAAATCTCCAGTAATACCTAAAAACATTTGCTAGTTGCTTTTTTGAAAATTTGGTCTGAAAAGTTGCTAAGTTGGCAACACTGGATGGCAATGTATTGATTAAAGTGCTTGCACCTCGCACAAGTGCAGTATGGAAGGAACGTTCTAGTATTCATGGGGGCCCTAAGCGGCTGCTTACCTTGCTTATTGGTTAAGAGCAGATCATTCCTCTGCATATCGACAGCCAATGTTTCGCCCCACGATTGTGAGATATTTTCCTGGTACTGTCAAACCAATCTGCTTCTTCTCTCTTTTTAATGTAATAATTTAAATGGTCCGCTTATTCTTTTCTTGCTGTTGTTCACAATCACAGAGATTGTAGTGACAGCAGTCAGCCAGCGATCAGAGGAGAGGCAGCTAGAGTTTGCAGGAGTGAGAATTTTGACAACATTGGGGGGTGGGGGAGGGGGGGGGAGAGAAGTAGTAATACAACAAATAACGAAACGCGGCTTCCTCCGCGATCCTGCTGTCTGGCTGAAACAGCTGTCAGATGATGAGCGCTCTGAGCTAGTTAAGAGATCTAGTGCCTCTTTAAATAACATTTCACAGTGAAACTCCCACTGATTCACAATACTCAATTCATATAAAAAATTTTTTTAAAAGATTAGTTGGATGGATTGTAAATGAAATTAGTTTAGTTTTTTTTTTTTTTACTATTAAAATCTTATCACAAAAATGGCTAAAAATGGCTCCTTCGTCTTGGAGGGCCGGTGTCCTGCAAAGTTTAGTTCCATCCCTAATCAGACACACCTAGGCTAGCTAATCAAGCTCTTACTGGGCTTTCTAGAAACATCTGTGCAGGTGTGTTGAGACTTTTCTTGTTAGATAAGAGCTTATTTTGTTAGATAAGCTCCAGATTTGGCTTCAGTACTGAATAATCTAATGTATATGCACATATAAAATATTGTAAAGCTTTCTATTAAAAATATGAATTTAAAAGACTTATATATGTTGAGCACTGTATATTTTTAACCCCCTTGATATATATATATATATGTAGATAAGCTGCAGAACAAACCACTGTTGCCCAGTGACTTGCCTAATTATCCTAACTTGCCTAGTCAACATAACTAACCCAATTAGGCCTTTAAATTGCACTTTAAAATAAATACTACTATCCTGCACCATAATTAGTATAATATAATATATAAATATTATGTACTGTCTGTCATCATGGCAAATACAAAATAAATGAGTTATTAGAAATGAGTTATTAACAATATTATGTTTAAAAGTGTTGAAAAATGTTTCTTCATTAAACAGCACTTTGGAAATACAAAAAAATAAAGAAAACTCCAAAAAATGTTGACTTCAACTGTGCGTGATATTAAAGAAGAAAAATAATCAATTTCAACTCAGACCTGATATAACACGCCTTGCTGCAAACAAAATCCTGATGTGGGAAAACCAGTTTCATAAACCTCTAGGAATAACTGCTGCAAAAGTCTGACAGGGTAATCGGCTCACATGGAATTTTCACATGCAAAAATGCACAGATTTCCACAGATTTTTTTTACCTCATCGTTCAGTCTATTTGTTTATTCACTCTACCGCTCTAAAGTTGGGGGTCAGTTTATTTTATTTTTTTTAAAGAAAATGATTCTGTTCATCAAGGCGCCATTTATTAGATGTAAAAAAATTAAATAACTGCTTTCTTATTTTATGTAGTCATTATTGTATTTTTTATTATTATTATTATTATTAATAATAATAATAATAATTAATATTAGAGTGATTTCTAAAGGATCTTATGACTCTGAAGACTGAAGTAATAAATCTGAAAACTTCATTATTAAAATCACTGGAATAAATGATTAAATTAAATGATAATCTACTTTTGAACAGTTATTCTATAGTGCAATAACATTTCACAATTTGACAATTTGTACTGTATTTTTGATGAAATAAATGCAGTCTTTGTGAGCAGGAAAAGCACATTATAAATTTAACAATAAAAATGTAAACATTTTAACATTTAAAAATCCTATGATTTATGTACAACACAGTTTGTAAAGTTATATTTTCTGTCTTAGATACATTATATGACTTACTTTATTACCAAACAAAAAGTTCTAATTGGATTTGCAGTGTAGACCAAGAAAAATAGAAGTTAAAAAAATCATTAATATTATTATTATTATTATACTCTCAGAAATAAAGGTATGAGAGCTGTCACTGGGGAGGTACCTTTTCAAAAGGTATACATTTGTAACTAAAGGGTCGTCATTAATATCTCAAGGATACATATTAATGCGTAAAAAGTACAAAAGTCTACCTCTTGAAATCTTTAGGTACCAATATATACCCTTGATGCGATCTGGCGGCACTTCTTTTAATAACTATGCTCCAAAAGTTTGGAAATATCTCCCAAATGAATGAAATCCCCCAGCATTCATGTTTTAAAAAAGCGTTAAGACGCACCTTTTTAAAATTGCGTATGAATATAACAGTTTGTGAAGTGTATGGATGGTGTGTATATTGTATAGGTTTATGTATGTATGTATGGTGTGTGCATAAATATGCATATGTAAGGACTTTAGTGCATGATTGTGCAGATATATGTGTATGCTTTTATCTGAATATATTTTTGTTGTTTATTTTGCTTTATTTCTCTATACATTTTTTATCTGGTTTATTTTACAATGCCTGTTTGTTGTTTGTGAAGCGCTTTGAGTTGCATGTATTAGGAAAAGTGCTATACAAATAAAATGTATTATTATTATTATTATTATTATTATTTATATTATTATTATTATTATTTGAGCAGGGTTATCCAAACACTGTCCTGGAGAGTTTAGCTCCAACTCTAATCAAACACACCTGAACCAGCTAATCAAGCTCTTGTAGATATACTAGAAACTTCCTGCAGGTGTGTTGAAGCAAGTTGGAGCTAAACTGTGCATGACATCGGCCCTCCAGGACCGAGTTTGGACACCCCTGCCTTTGAGGTACCAATATGACCCCTTTATGTGTACTTTGAAACATTTTGAAAACATTGCCCTATATACATTTCAGGAGATCGCAAATTATGTAGCCAGAAGTACATATGGCTGCATTTCGTATATTAAAGGAATGCTACAGGGAGGTATGACACTGTTCCTTTTCGCGTTTACCAGCTGACCGCTTACCTCCATACAGACGGCTTTCTCGCTGTTACCAGTTTGTCCAGTAGCTCACTGTACATCGAACTGGATGTCAGCAAACTTAAGATGCAGAAAGGAGTTGACCGCTACAACGGGGTTCGAGTCTGGCGAAGAATGGTTCCAGAAAGTAGGAAAAAAACAAAAAACAAAAAATAAAGCAAACAAGTAAATAACAGGGTGAGAATGTGGTAAAATCCGAAAATGTGGTAAAAATCAGGCGAGGGCTTTTCTTTTTCTGGATTGCTTTAAGGTTTAAGGAAGTTGGTTGGTGGGTCAATCAGGGCTTTTAAAAGCACTATTGGTTGGGTTTAGGGAAGGAGGAGGGTGGGTCAGTCAGTCAATCGACAGACAGCTGACAGCAGCCTCAGCAGGCACAAATGGCACTAGCGACAAAAATTTGAGATCTCAAAAAGCATAAACAGCTGCCTCTGGTGGATTCGCGAAAACAAAAACTGCAAAAAGATGTAGCTCCTGGGATGTATTCGGCGCTCTCCACAAATGTATATAGAGATATGTTTTTAGAATGAGCCTGGGTTGGTGCTTTTTGAAAAGGTACCACCTCAGTGACAGCTCTCGTACATTTATTTCTGAGAGTGTACAGACACTAAACAACAATTTAAAATTCAACACCTTCTCCTCCACCAGGTCCAGTGCTGTGGAGCTGACGGCCCGACGGACTGGATACAGTATAACTCCACCTACAGGCAGTTGTTTGGCGCTGCATCTCTATGGCCCCTCGGCTGCTGCAAGAGACAGAGTAGTAACTTTGAGGTGGTAGATCCTATAGGCTGTAAAGCTGGCGTGATGAGCAGCATGTTCACACAGGTAACATCTAGAGCCTCATAATATGCCACCTGATTTAAACAAGACAACAGAGTGTACTGTAAATCAGCTGCTGTCACAACACCAAGAGGAAATTAAAGGAAAGAATTTAAATAGCAACTCCTCTAGAGTTAAATAGCCATTTATTTATCCATTGAGATGATCTCCGGGTGTGCTTGGAGCACTCTCAGCTTAGCATACATCACTTAATCTGAAAAAAAAAGTATAAGATGAGTTAGGATGAAGAGTTTTGATCATTTTCCTATTTAAAGCTTGACTCTTCTGTAGTTACATTGTGTAATAATTCAAATGGAAAATGAAAGCAGCTATTTTCTAGGTTGATATGGCTAGGAACTATATACTCTAGCAACTATATATTCTGCCATAATATAAAGGAACAGCCGTAAGATGGCTCCAGCAGGTGCAATGAATCAACAACTCGAGAAAGTGCTGCTTAAAATCACTGCACCTGCTGCAGCCATGTTACCACAGCAAGGTTCCATGATTATTACACCAGAATGAGAGTATAGTTCCTACACATATCAGCCTAGAAAATAGCAACTTTTCATTTACTGTAGGTCTTGGCACAAGATGTTACTACAGTCTTTCAATAGGAGACTTTAAATAGGAAAGGTTTACTGACATGCTAATGGTCTAATCCGATTCAATAATTTATGCTAAGCTAAGCTAAAAGTGCTCCAGCCAGATCCAAAGATCCGCTTAATGGATTAAAAATAATAATAACAAACTCTAGGTAACTTGTAAAATCAAGAGTATACAGTATTCATTTATAATGTATATAATTGCATAACTTTGATAAAGGTCCCATAAAATTAAAGTTTTTTAGATGATAGTATCAGTATTGTTTGTTTTTAGGATATCTATAAGCTAGTGTGCTCTGAAACAGAAACAAAATGTGTGTTTAGAAGATATAAAATTAATATAAACATGTAAAGCTTGCAGTTTGTCACTTCTGCCTAAATGGATCAACGGTTTTATTCACATCACCTCACTATAGTTTTTCATTACATCATAACCAATCAAATGCTGTCTAGTATCTGACATGCTCCGCCCCCTTCACAACGTTTCTCATTTGTTTTATTTGATGCACTAGAGCTAAAACGCTCTCAATGGCAGAGCTGTGATAAAAACAAAACGCTATTGGTTGTTTTTTAAAGGGGAGGAGCTTAACTTTGTCCCACCCTCTCTTCATATTTCAGTTGAGATCCAACGTTGAATAAAAATGCGCATTTCAAAGCATTTTATGGGACCTTTAATAATAATCAGGCATACAATGATTTACTTATACATTAGTATAAATTTTTCATGATTTCTGGTCAGTTCAGATCATAGCAAGATGAATTAATGTAATGTGTTATTTTTTAACTAAAGCATATTTTTGTTATTATACTTTTTTTTTGTTATGGACCAGTTTTAAAACTCCTAACATGAGCTGCATCTCTCTGACCTCTCCTTGCTCTGGGGAATCAGAAACAAAAAAAAGCTTCTCACAAAAAAATTAAAAGCTTCTCACATGTAGTTGTTTTCTGCATGTTGTTTTGATTCTTTAGGGTTGCTTCCAGTACATTGAATCGGTGTTAAGCCGTTATACCTGGGCTGTGAGCTGGTACGGTTTCTCCGTTCTCATGTTGGTGGTAAGTCATATAATTGAGTTATTTGTGACCTCTACAAATTGTACTGGACATGCTCTTTGTATTTAAAATATTTAGATTTATTTTACTTTAGTTCAAATTGCTTTAATATATATTTATTATTTAACGCCATATCAGCAATAATGGCTTTATTTGTGGGGGGGGGAAATTCAATTGAATTTGCCAAATAATTCACCAGTTTTGTCTTAAAAATAGAGGGCACATACAATATAAATATAAATAAAAAAATAAACATAACTAATAATACCAGTTATTTCATATATTTCAACTGAATATTTCCTGCTGTAATAGATTCACCAATAAATAAAATAAAAATGTAAATATCATAATATATGTTATTAAGACCTACACTCACCGACCACTTTATTCCGGCACACCTTTGCAACTGCTCATTAACACAAATTTATAATCAGCCAATCATATGGCAGCAACTCATGCCTTTAGGCATGTAGACATGGTCAAGATGATCTGCTGCAGTTCAAACCGAGCATCAGAATGGGGAGGAAAGGTGATTTAAGTGACTTTGAACGTGGCATGGTTGTTGGTGCCAGACGGGCTGGTCTGAGTATTTCAGAAACTACTGATCTTCTGGGATTTTCACGTACAACCATCTCTAGGGTTTGGAGAGAATGGTCTAAAAAGAGAAAATATCCAGTGAGCGGCAGTTCTGTGGGCGCAAATGTCTTGCTGTTGCCAGAGGTCAGAGGAGAATGGCCAGACTGGTTCCAACTGATAGAAAGGCAACAGTAACTCAAAGAACCACTCGTTACAACCGAGGTCTGCAGAAGAGCATCTCTGAATGCACAACACATCCACCCTTGAGACGGATGGGCTACAGCAGCAGAAGACCACACCGGGTGCCACTCCTGTCAGCTAAGAACAGGAAACTGAGGCTATTCACACAGGCTCACCAAAATTGGACAATAGAAGATTGGAAAAACATTGCCTGGTCTGATGAGTCTCGATTTCTGCTGAAACATTCAGATGGTAGCGTCAGAATTTGGCAAGCAACAACATGAAAGCATGGATCCATCCTGACTTATATCAACGGTTCAGGTTGGTGATGGTGGTGTAATGGTGTGGGGGAGATTTTCCACAGCCTACCTGAGTAATGTTGCTGACCATGTCCATCCCTGTATGACCACAGTGTACCCATCTTCTGATGGCTATTTCCAGCGGGATAACACACCATGTCATAAAGTGCAGGTCATCTCAGACTGGTTTCTTGAACATGACAATGAGTTCACTGTACTCAAATGGCCTCCACAGTCTCCAGAGCCCAATCAATAGAGCACCTTTGGGATGTGGTGGAACGGGAGATTCACATCATAGAAGTGCAGTTGACAAATCTGCTGCAACTACGTGATGCTATCATGTTAATTTGAACCAAAATCTCTGAGGAATATTTCCAGTTCATTGTTGAATCTATGCCACGGAGGATTAAGGCAGTTCTGATGGCAAAAGGGGGTCCAACCCGGTACTAATAAGGTATACCTAATAAAGTGGCCAGTGAGTGTATGTAAGACGTAAAATACACTGTATGGAATGAATTCTTTTTTTTTTTTTTTTTGCTGTGATGAGACACTTTATCTACACTTTGCTAATAATATTTACACTTTAAATCAGTATCATGACAAAATCTTACTTTACTCACTAAAATGCATTATATTCTAGTACTTAAACTGTTCATTTTTTTAAGTTATATGACATTCAATTTGGTGTTTTAATTCAGTTTAATGTAATTTAAGTCAGTTATTTTTATATAAAACACTAATATTCACTCTTCTGATGCACTTTTCAATCTGTCCTACAGTTTTTCACATTAGTGATCGCCATGATTTACTACACACAGCTGCCCTAACAGCACGGACTCTTCAAGATGTCTACATTTCCCACACATCTGCTTCCACTCACATGCAATTAAATAAGTACACCAAGAATTGCAGATTGCACATTATAATAAAGCACATGGATAATTCATAAGACAAGAAAAAGTGTCTTGCAGCATGACAATTATAAACAACTTTTTATTTTTTATTCCTGTCTACATGCCATTTTTATGATTTGGTATAATTTGCACGTTTTAATTTGATGCCACGAAGCGAATGTTAGATCAAAAACATTAATGAGCATAATGAACTGCGGTAATGCTTGAAGTTTTAATTGATCAGCAGTGATCATCCTCTCATGATTGGCAACAAAATATTTGCTTTTTATTTTAAGTAACTGATCCTTATTTTATTTGACATGTTTTATAAATAAACAATAGCATGGGGTTATTTTAAATGTGCAATGCACTAGGATCTCCAAGCGATTGTTTTCATTTACTTGATGCCTCAGTCTACACTTTTCAGGGTTTCTGCAGACAAAAGTCTTGTCGTTAATCCCAATTGTAAAAGCAACAAATAATAACTTGACTTCTAGTTGATCGATAGGAAAAGTGGCTTAGATTTGTCTGATGAATCATCTGTTGAACTGCATCCCAATCATCACAAATACTGCAGAAGACCTTTTGGAACCCGCATGAACCCAAGATTCTCATAGAAATCAGTCAAGTTTGGTAAATGATACATCCTGGTTTGGGGTTACATTCAGTATGGGGGTGTGCGAGAGATCTGCAGAGTGGATGGCAACATCAACAGCCTGAGGTATCAAGACATTTGTGCTGCCCATTACATTACAAAACACAGGAGAGAAAACTCTTCAGCAGGATCAAAGTTCTTGAAAGCAAAGAAGGTCAATGTGCTCAAGGACTGGCCATCCCAATTACCTGACATGAACATTATTGAGCATGTCTGGGGTAAGATGGAGAAGGCATTGAAGATGAATCCAAGTAATCTTGATGAACGCTGTGAGTCCACTAAGAACCCTTTCTTTGCCATTCCAGAAGACTATTAAGTCATATAAGTGATTTGAGTCATTGAGTCAGAGATGTATGGATGCAGTCCTCCAAGCTCATGGGAGTCATACACAATATTAACTCTTTTCCACTGCACCATGACTTTATATTCTATTCTGTACATTATTTCTGTTAAGTGACAAGAGTTTTGTCTAAGCAAAGTCAGAGCTTACTGTCCTAATTAAACCACTAAAAATCAAAGCATGATCATATTTTATTTTAGTAAAATAAGTGTAATCTAGAGGCCTTTGCCTTTTATATAAGTCACCTCAGATACCAAAATGATCAACTAGAAGTCAATTATTATTTTTTGTTCCTAAAACTTGAATAGGCGACAAGACTACTGTCAGGCAGTGTACTGGGTTAAGTTTTTTTTTCTAATGGATGGGTATTATCATGATAATACAAATAATTGTTTTTAGTTAGTTTTTTTTTTTTATCTTTGGAATTTGCTGTAAAAATGTCTAAAGCTGTTGTGAATTGTCTCTGCAATAAA
Source organism: Danio rerio (assembly GCF_052040795.2). NCBI lineage: Eukaryota > Metazoa > Chordata > Actinopteri > Cypriniformes > Danionidae > Danio > Danio rerio. Next base: position 50,538,152 of record NC_141036.1, read on the forward strand.
AAAAAAAAACTTAATATAAAAAATAAGAGATATCTTGTTGGTCATTGGATGGATGGCCCAAATTGAGTAGCTTTACTTGGACAAGAACTTTTTGCTAAAACTATGTTAAGCTGCTTTGACAATCTACATTGTAAAAAGTGCTATAGAAATAAACATGAATTGAATAAAGCAAAATAAGACCAATTTAAAATGATTTACGACCTACAACATAATATGTCAGTGAATTAAAGGCTTTTTAAGGCCTAAAATGTAGGTTTTGAAATTTAAGACATTTTAAGACTTTATAAGACCCAGCGGACACCCTGACCTATTCACTAGGTTTTTCTATATAAATATTTAATATTCAATATGCTATATGCACACGGCCTTTTAATTTCAGCCAGCCAGCCTTGGTGCTTCTGGTGAACTCTCTTTCCATTATAAAAACAGTACATTTAAGGTCTGATTTCTTTACAAAATTGTTATTTTCACTACCTGAAAGATAAATGATATAAAGCATATCTAGGTCCGGACAAGAAGCACTGCAAATACATTTTCCATGTCTATAAAATATTATACCCCAGAATTTTCAGTGGAGTTTCTGCGCTCGCCTGCTGATCCTGATGGCACTTGTGTTTACACTGTCTTTCATCTCGTTTTATGCTTGAACAACTAAATGAATGGTTAAGTCTATTTAACTAAATGTATTGGAGTTACATTACAACATCGAGACTGTTAAAAGAGCCTTTTGAAATTGAAAAGACTCGCATTAAGCTTTCACCGAAAGTTTATCACTGGCTGAAAAACACTAGCTGTGTATAGAGCTCACTTAATGTCCAAAAAACAACTAACAGAACATTTGATTTGTACGATTCTGCTGTAACTTACTTGACAAGGTTTCTGTGTTCATCAAATAAACATGTAACTGTGTCATTTACGACTGCATTCACTGACTGCAAACAAACTGTCATCAGCCACATGCAGATACAAGCCCTGTAGAAAAACAGAAAAAATGCAAAGACAAAAACAACACAAGTCTGGCAACTCTCCACACCCGGAACCTCCCAAACCGTTATTGCTCACGCTCATTTTCTAATGCCAACAGAGTTTGTACATGTATCAGCAGAGCACAGAGGAGGGCACGTTAGCTTGCATATGTCTGCTTTAATTTATACTCAACTGGGAGTGGAAACAGACTGGTTTTGCAGGATATCAGTCTAGCAAAGGCCTTGGCTTCTCTCATATTACTGCCTACAAAGAACGTTTCCAATCTTTGAGGGTGGAGACTGCAGCACAGCGAGCCCTGTTAATTAAAATGATCTCAAAACATGAACAAAAATTACTAAAGAACACATTAAATGTATACACATTCTGATTCAGGACATGCTACCAAGTCTGTTTCATAGATAGTAATCAAATCAGAAAGCTATGTAACATTTCTGAGTGAACAGTGCATCCTACAGGTGGTTTGTCAAGCCCACTAACCTGCATGAAGCACACTGAAATAGGCACTGTATTTCCAGAGACATGGAGGGTTTAAGAAACTATCTGGTCCACAAGGAGAGGAAAGTGTGTCCGACAGGTGGTTTGTTAAGCCCACTCACCTGCATGAAGCACACTAAAAACTGCACTGTATTTCCAGAAACATTGAGGGTTTATAAGAAAGTGCCTGGTACATAAGGAGAGAAGAGTGCGTCCTTTACGTGGTTAGTGAAGCCACTCACTTGTGTGAATCCGAATCGCACAATGTTTTCCAAAAAGTTTAGTGTGCTTACAAAGTGTCTGGTGCATATGGAGAGGAAAATATAGGGTCATCTACAGGTGGTTTGTCAAGCCCACTCACCTGTGAAGGCATTCAAATTGCATGATGTTTTCCAAAAAGTATGATCTGCTTATAAGGTGTTGGGTGCATATGGAGTAGTGTTGTCCTGATACTGGAATTCGACACCAATCGGCGCTGAAATTTTAAAAGCGTCCACTTCCCGCTATCATTTGAGCGCGTTCTTAAACAGTGCTGATTTATTATTGTGTTCATGAGCTTAACAGAAATGACTGTGACTGGCTGTGAAGGTCATCAGTTCATCAAACTCACCGCTGTTTACTGAGTGTAACAACAGATACAGGAACACTGGAGAGTTTTGAAGCGGAGAAGATCAGTTGATTCATCAGCGGATTGTTTGTATGTCAGCTTATAAACAGACCAGCTGATGAGGGCGCGACTTTTACCGATTGGTATCAAATTCCAGTATCATGACAACACTAAAATGGAGACGAATATAGTGTCTTCTACAGGTGGTTTGTCAAGCCCACTCACCTGTGAAGGCATTCAAATTGCAAGATGTTTTACAAAAATTAAGATCTGCTTTTAAGAAGGTGTCTGGTGCATATGGAGTAATGTTGTCACGATACTGGAATTCGATATAAATCGGTACTAAAATTTTAAAGGTGTCCATTTCCGGCTAACATTTGAGTGCATTTTTTTTACAGTGCTGATTTACTATTGTGGTCGCGTGCTCAACAGAAATGGCTGTGATTGGCTGTGAGGGTCATCAGTTCACAGAACTCACCGCTGTTTACTGAGTGTAAACACAGATACAGCGACACTGGAGAGTTTTAAAGCTGAGAAGATCAGTCAGTTCATCAGTGGATTGTTTGTATGTCAGCTTATAAACACACCAGCTGATCTTCTCAGCTTTAAAACACTCCAGTGTTGCTGTATCTTTTGTTACACTCAGTAAACAGCAGTGAGTTTGGTGAACTGATGACCATCACAGCCAATCACAGCCATTTCTGTTGAGCAGGTAAACATAATTGCTAATCAGCAATGTTTAAGAACGCGCTCAAATGATAGTTTTTCAAATTTCAGTACCGATTGGTATGGAATTTCAGTATCATGACAACACTAATATGGAGAGGAAAATACAGTGTCTTCTACAGGTGGTTTGTCAATCCCACTCACCTGCATGAAGCACACCAAGACTTAAAAGATTAGGTATTGATGAAACAGGTGAGTGTTGAAAATGTTCAGAGAATACCAGTGGAGTTAACCCAAAAGAATAATCACCAAACCACAGGGTGTGTCACTGACGGTGTCCAATGTTTTTATTCACATATTTGAAAATATTACAAAATAGGATCAACTGCCTTTTCGTAAAGTGTTCAAGGCGGAAGGGGAGATTGTTGGACATGTACAGTATATACCCTCAAAGCCACATGCATGACCTCTTGAACTGGAACATATACGCTCACAGTCTGCTGACATACATAGGTAGCATTAATATTTAGTGTTTTTTTTTTTAAGGAACAGATCCCCCTTGGTTATTCACTGCATAGATATGTATTAAACAAAACTGAGATAACAGACATGCAAACAGTGTGTCTCTCTCACACACAAACGCACACACTCTTCATTTACACCTCAGGAATTACTAGTGCGAAGCTTTGGAAATCTGTAAATGGGGCAACTTGGCTCAGGTCAAGACTTTCAATAGTTGCTTTTAGATCAAGGGTCTCAAAGTCAATTCCTGGAGGGATACAGATCTGCAGTTTTGCTCCAACCCTGATCAAACAAAGCTGATGAAGGTGTTCATGACTTTTTTGAACACCTTAATTATCTGGATCATCTGTGTTTGATAAGGTTGGAGTAAAACTGTGCAGAGATGTGGCCCTCCAGGAAGTGAGTATGAGACCAACAGAATGTTTTAGAGCAACAGTCTCAAACTGCATTCCTGGAGGGACACAGCTAGTTTAACTCCAACCATCTCCAACTCACACCTGCTTAATAGTCTCTAGTAGTGTTGAACACCTTGATTAGCTGCATCAGTTGTGTTTGATTAGGGGTGGAGAAAGACTATGTAGAGCTGCGGCCATTCAGGAATCGAGCTTGACACCTATATTTTAGAACATGGGTTTTAAACTCCATTCCTGGAGGACCTCAGCTCTGCAGTTTTACTCTAACCCTATCAAACACAGCTGATTCAAATATACGAGGCGTTTAAAAGACTCATGAACACCTTCATTATTTGGATCAGCTTTATTTGATCATGGTTGGAGATAAACTATACAGAGCTGCCGCCCTCCAGGAATGGCGTTTGAGACCATTGTTTTAGAGCAAAGGATTATTTAAAAGACTAGCAATTATTTAATAGAAGGCACCAATTACTAAACATATTTTTTTAAGAATCCACTTCTAATACATTTTAGAAAAATTTCCAAGACTTTGAATTACCGTACAGGTACTACAAACACTGAGACAGTACCATGCCCAGAAAACTGTCTTCTAAGACTAGTGTTATGTGCATTGAAAATCTTCAGTGTTTTGAGTTGAACAGTACTAGTTATTCAATGTTGCTAGGTTGGGATTCTTCCTTCACAGAAACCCAAGGATGTCTGGGAGTGACACAGGGTGACGTGACCTACCTGAAATACTTGCTTTGGATTAGAACACTAATATTGATACACAAATCATCTGACACATTACTTGAGAATGAGCAGAAAACAGTACCTCTCAGAAATATGCGTTCTCAATTACACACCCTCCCACAAAAAAAGAAATGACCCTTTGTGTTTTATGTGCTCAACAACACACACACTCATACAAATTCACACAGACTTTAAAAGAAATTAAAACCATTAAAAAGGTCAAAGTCTGAATCTTCACATTCTTTGAAACAAATTCTAAAAAGGCAAATAAAACTTTCACAATGAAATCTTACAATAACTTAGAGACATCAAAAGCAATTAAAAATGGAAATAACGTCACATTTCTGCCAACAAACTTAAGATAACAAAAAAACAGCCATTTTCATAAAGTTTTTTAAAACCAACAGCATCTCTTGAGGTTATTTTTATCGTAGTTTGAGAAGAAAGACATGTTAAGCTTGTGCCCCTGTACAGCATAACCTAGTGTCTAAAACAGGGGTGCCAAAACTCAGTCCTGGAGGACTGATGTCCTGCAAAGTTTAGTTCCAATCCCATTTGAACACACCTGGGCAAGCTAATCAAGCTCTTACAAGGCTTTCTAGAAACATCCTTGCAGGTGTGTTGAAGAAAGTTGGAGCCAAAACTTCCAGGACACTGTTTCCCAAGGATCGAGTTTGGACACCTCTGGTCTAAAAGAACTTTAAACCAAAAGCAAAAAAAAACTCAAACAAATTAGCCACTGAGCAACATCCTGTCAGAGGAATAGCAGCTGTGCACCTCTCTGACTCCCTCTGCTGGACAGCACAGTGTGTTCTGGAATGTTTTCATAACTAAGCCACTTAATGGTTCACTTCTTTGATCCTTTCTGCTTTACGCCTTAATCTCGTACCCTTTGTCCACTCCAACACACGCTAACTGCAGGACAGCAGTGGGGTCTTTCTGAGACTGAAACACTTGTAAAGAAATATGCCACTTTGTTTCTGTACATTCGTTCTCCTCTTGAGGAGGTTAACACAATTACTTTCACAACGTGTTCAATTGTACAGTAAACATAGATGTCTAGTGCTCTACATAGTGGTCTACTTCATATGATCTCATTTTAAGTCAACAGACACAGGACTTTTAGTGGCAGTTGTGCTCTTTAGCAATAACTACGGGTCTGGCCTTCAGTTCGGATGGTCCAGTTTGGTCCCGGCAGGCTTCCCTGTCGGTTTAGCCCTCTCTGGTTCCGCAACCCTGGAGGTCGGAGAGAAGGATCCAGTACAACATCTCGCCGTGGTGTGTTGGGATACTGAGGAAGCACTGGCCCTGACTGGTATGGGAACTGGTTATACTGGTTGGCCACTGTCTGCGGTGCGTATCCTCTTGTTGATCCAAGTGCTAAGTTTGAGAAGGCCACTGTGGGTGGAGTGCATGTGTGGGAAGAGTCTGGGAGACCTTGTGGGCCCCAGTTGGGGTATGGGGGGTCCTGATAATATGGTCTAGGGGGATAAGGATTAGGGGTTGTGCTTTCTCCCTGGGCACCTGGGATAAAGTCTTGGCTTCTGTAAAACTTAAGGACTTGGTCGCCAGATGGCATGACGTCAAACGCTTGTCTATACTGGCCTCCGGAAGATCTCCTCAAGGGGTCTTGACGTTGGAAAGGTCCTGATCCCTCTCTAGGTGGCACCTGACCTTCAAAGCGCCCTCGAGAGGGTCCTGGGGTGTACACATTGTATGCAGGTGGTGGTTGCTGATGCTGGCTAGGGTAGGGATTTGGAGGGTGCTCAATGTGTGGTGAAGAGGACGTAGAGGATGGCACAGAAGGACCCTCTCTTTCATCCTCTGCAAGTTTTTCAATTAGCAAGGAGGCAATTTCCTTCCCAGTCAGGACATGAGCAGTCTCTGAGCTGGCACTTTGGGGATCTGAGCGGCTACGGAAATGCATGGCAGTGGAGGCTGACAATGCTATGTTGATCATTTTGGAATCTGAGGACAGATCATTTTGGGAAGGGTTGTCAAAGTCAGCTGTAGGACTTTCTTGCTCTAAATGCTTTTGCTTGTCATCTGGTGGTGACTTAGATGGTGCTTCTTGCGTCTCAGATGCATGATAATCATTTTCATCTAGGTCAGTAGTGGCCCAGCCCTTTGAATTAACCCCTGATCCTGGTGGGTTTGTGAAGGGGTAGTTGACATAAATAGGCTCGGGCTGATCTTTTGTGATTCCTTGCACTGGGGAGGCCTGAGACGTTTTCACTACAGCCTGCTCATGTAGATTCAATTGCAAGTCTTCAGGCCTGGAAGCCTCAAAGTACCGATAGCACACCTTCCCGTTTTCAAAGTAGGGGTGAAGCTGTGAAGCAGTGTGGTCGGCAGAAGGTGAACGGTGGGGGCGATGCAAGCTCCGTTGGTGCACAGACAGAGGCACCATGCCTGTGGAAGATCCAGTAGATGCGGGTAAGGGATGCACTTCACTGCGGGACAACCTGACAGAGGATGATGTTTGTCGCTGGGGACGAGGATGAGGAGGATGTCCTGACGATCCATCCTGAGAGCGATGATGAGAATGAGAAAAAGAGAAAGAGTGAGAGTGAGAGTGTGCTGCAGCCCATGCTCGTGTCGCCTCAGACGACCACAGCTGGGTAGATCTACCACCCCCGGCACCTTGGGAATTGTAGGGAGGAGGGTAACCCCTGGATATAGGCCTTTGATTGGCTGGGTCAGTGAGCCGGAGGTTCCCTTCCAGATCCGGCTTCATATTCTGGTAACTGTGGCGTGCATAGCTAGGTGGCACTTGTGGGTGCTCAGGTGCACCAATTTCATAGTAGAAGTTCTCCATCTTGGATGGGTCTTCAGAGGAGGGGACAACTGGTCTAATTGGAGTGGACTGGGCCTGTTGCTGGGGGAGATGTGCAACCTGGGCGGCCTGACTGGCCATTCTGGCAGCATGATATCGAGACAGCATGTCAGAGGTGCTGCTGATGCGCTCCGAGAAGGCTCTGGAAAGTGGTGTGTTCACCTGCTGAGGTCCTGCCAATCGTCGAATGCGACTGGCATCTAAGGAGCGACGCATGTAATCATGCCGGTCAGTCTGAGAGAGAGGAGCCCTTAAGGGTGCAAGATCAGGGGGTTTGGGTGGCACTTTAGGGCGAGTGGGCTGGAAGGCTCGTACCTGGGCTAGAGGAGAGCTCTCTGATTTGGAGTGTAGGAGCTGAGTGTGTGGTTGGGTGGCAGGTTTAGATGGGCCGCTGGACTTCTCCTGCTGAAGCTGTGGTGCAGAAAATTGGCGGCCATATGCTGGGGGTTTTCTCTGTGAAGGAACTAGGTCAGATGAGGAGGGCGGGCTGGATATTAAGGGCTGTGGTGGAGAAGTTGGTTCTTCATTCTTGTAAATGGGGCTTGGGGTTCGCTCATTGTCCTCAGAGGAACTGGCAGCTGATAACTCAGAATTGGTTGTCCCAGAGTCAGAGACTGAGCTGTTAGAAGACAGAGTCCCAATGTCCTGCCCAGGGGGAGATCTTGGCTCTGTACCATGTGATTTGTCTGCAGCCTTTTCAGCGGCAGCTCCTTCACCGTCCTCTTCATCATCCCCATCACCACCTTCAGTCTTCCACACAGATAAGGGTCGCACTGTGGAATAGATCTGATTAGGATCAGAGGACAGCAGAGCTCCTGCATCAGCAGAGAGTGACCTCTGAAAGCGGATGTCTTTCTCAGGGGAGGCTGCACTCTGACGGGGGCGATATGGAGGGGAGGCACCTTGCCGCAGTGCCTTGTTGGCACTTTCAGTCAGAGCTAGAGCCATGAGGCGTGCAGGATTCTTGGGAGGAGGAGCAGGGGGCTGTTGTGATGGAAGGGGAACACCAGTAGGACCCAAGATACCTAAAATAAATTAAAGAATTTAATAACATTTTATTTAGGAATAAAGACATTTGAAAATGAACTATAGACTATTATAATACTAAACTACTATAACATTAAACAAAAAGCTCCAAACAGGGTCCAAAAGAAAATGTTTGTGGTTGTAAATTCTCTCATAAGTGTGCAATAAAATAAACAAGGAATATTTGGGGAAAACTACTTGAAATTATGAGAGGGGCCTGGATGCAGACCTGGTGCAGTGCAATCTGAGCTGCATCCAATGCTTTGTAATGCGCTCACCTAACCCCACCCCTAACCCTACCCGTCACAGTAACGTCACTCACTCCATTGAGTACATTGTGTCTGACTTTGCATCGCTGAGTGATGCAATCTCAGCTTGCACCATAAAAGCTGCATCCAGATACTATTGGAAATGATAGGAAATATGACAGAATGTGTACTCACTTGGACCCTTGATCTTGGCGATGGGGCCCAACTTACTGCTGAGCTCTTGCTGGCAGCTTTCAGTGAGCTGAAAGTCACATGACCTCAGGAGCATAGATATCATCTGGGGTGGCTGAGGAGGTCCACTGCTTGGAAGTCCAGATTGCAATTCACCAGCTCGTCCACCAATCATTTCCAAAACCTTCAAAGTTAAAACAGTTACTATATTGTTCTCTGCAAGGTTATTTTTATTTAATGAAAATCAAAATTAAGACTAAAAAGATTGGTCAAAAAATAGTTAATGGAAATAAAATAATAATTCGACAGTAAATGATAATAATCATTCTGAGGTGTCAAATCTGACCTGTGACTGCTTAGACCAGGGATGGCCAACCCTGTTCCTGGAGAGCCACCTTCCTGCAGATTTCAGTTGCTACCCATATCAAACACACCTGAACCAATTAATTAGGACCTGAACACCACGTGATAATTACAGGCAGGTGTGTTTGATATGGGTTGGCCACCCCTGGCTTAGACATATAACAGTAGATGGAACATTTACGCCAAACACATCAGTTTAGCACAAGATTATTATTTTTCTCTATTGTTTAAATTCTTAGACATGTAAAGGTAGACATGTTTATCTACATCAGGGGTGGCCAACCCTGTTCCTGGAGAGCCACCTTCCTGCAGATTTCAGTTGCAACCCATATCAAACACACCTGCCTGTAATTATCACGTGGTGTTCAGGTCCTAATTAATTGGTTCAGGTGTGTTTGATATGGGTAGCAACTGAAATCTGCAGGAAGGTGGCTCTCCAGGAACAGGGTTGGCCACCCCTGATCTACATAAATGGTCTATAATATAGGGAAGTTTGTCTTAATTCTTCATCATTTTTACTTGTATTTGTTATATCTGTGTGGTTTCAGATTTAGTCTTTGTACAAACGTTTTTAGTTTTTTTACTAAGAGCTTTCCACAAGAGTTAACATAAGCTGTGCAAACACTGAACTTTGCTCTGGTTAAAACTAAAACTGAAACCAAAACTACATAGAAATGTGTTTTTAAAATAAAAACTAAATAAAAACTAACAAATCCATTAAAGAAAAAAAACTGAAACTGAATAAAATTTACAGTAAATTAAAAAAAATAGTCATCAAAATAAAAACTCATATAAAACTGCAAAACTCTCTGCACATTAAACTGAGATAGACTTGACCTTTTAAAGGAATTACTCTAAGTACTACCACAACACAAAGAGGTACAAGCTAAATCAACATATATGCTCATAAATGATTCACCTTGGCAGGAACACTGATGGCGATGGGATCCGAGATGTCCAGAGGAGGAGATTTTGGCGCTTTTGGTGAAAGTGCATGAACCACTTTACGTGTAAAGGAGCGCCTTTCCTGAGGGGGCTGAGAAGGGGGTGCAGAGGTTGCTGGAGCTGGTGTCTGGGCATGGGACGGGCTTAAATTTGACTCGCCCGACTGGGTTGTGTTTGCAGGGGCATTAGACGGCCTGTGCTGACAGAACACTTGCTGAGGCGGAGCTGCTGCAGCCAGGATCAAACTCCTGCGGGCTGCGGCTTCAGACTGGTTAAGAACAGAGTCTGGATCTTCAGTGATCGAGCGCTGGCTGCCAGAGCGGGCATGGTGGCCCTGATGGCTCAGACAGCGGTACGGAGGGGGTGCGGCCGCAGGAGGAGACTCTCTACCACTTGGAGCTCCGCCTGTGCCCCCCAACCCTATTGGCCCATCTTCCAGGAAGGTTGGGCTAAAGTCAATGACATCCTCCGTTATCCATGAAGAGGGTGGTTCCTGGGAGAAATCAGGCAGCATGTACACACCCTCCTCATCCTCTTCGTCTTCGTTTTCCTCTTCCTCATCAGCATCACGGGTCTCCTCTGGCAGCAGGCTGTCGTAGGAGCGGCTCGGGTGGATTTTGGATGGGGAGTTTTGGGGAAGGAGCTGCGGATCCACAGAGGCAGCCAGAGAGAGACCGTCACTGCTGGAGCGAGGTCTCCGTAACCGCTGAATCTTGCCTTGACCTGAGGGGAAAACATGCACATTATTAGTTTTACCTTAATTTTATATATCCAGTATTTTTGCATCGACAAATCTACTGGCATTTAAAAGTTTGCATTTAATAAGTACTTCTTACACTGTCAGTCTAAGCCAATCTCTCTCTCTCTCTCTCTCTCTCTCTCTCTCTATATATATATATATATATATATATATATATATATATATATATATATATATATATATATATATATATATATATATATATCTCCAGCGTTATGTGACATTTGCAGTTAAAACCCAAAATATATATTCACAGAGAAGGTATATGCTAACATTATATTGAAATATCTGTTTATATTTTCCAAAACAACTGACCACAGAGTTAAGGAACCAGAAAAATATCAATCTGTAAACATGTTTTGTACTTTAAATGTGGAAAATAAACATGTGTTATGGATGTGAACAAATAGGTCTGCGAGTTTACAGTATACAACACACTGTAGAAATTCTGTGAATTAAACTGCAAACTCAAAAGAAGCAATGATAATCAAAAGGACGAGTTGTCTCACTATAGAACAAACATGATTGGTTTTATTTTATTTAATATTTTTGCATTTATGAGGAGAAAGTGTCGTTATGGATGTGACAGATGTGAAATTGCCACTTGTGTGATTTTGTTAAATTAAATAATATAGTTTTAAAACATTGACAGAGACTTTGAGTATTTTTAAAAGTACTGTAAAAAAAGGTTTTCGTATTTTGGTGAAAACATTTTTTTTGCATGGAATTGCTCATATATAGTCTCAATTATGCAATATAAAATATAATATAATACATAAAATATAAATATAATATAATAAAATAGTTATTAAATTATTAATTATTATCACACACACACACACAAACACCTACACTTATACCAACATGTTTAATTTAGGGTGCTTTCACACCTTCGAATCAGTTGTTCCGAAACAGAGATTACAATTGTTACATTATAGCTCTTTGCTTTTGGAGCGGTTCGCTTTCACACTGCAAAGTTTCTAATCGGACCAAAAGAGCTAAAACAAGTCACGTGCGAGTAAACTCCTTACATTGGTCAAAGTGTCAGGGATTATTTTGCAGCGTCCCGCTCAGCTGTCAGGAGAGGTATTGGTTTGGTGGTGATTGACAGGGTGCGCGCGCGTGACGTGTCTGAGGAGAGACGCGGTGGGGAGGGGTGAGAAGGGTGCGCGACGATGCCTATTTGAGGACCGGGAGGGAGACGTGAGATTACCGGGAGATCATCACTCGTTTGCGGGCATCCGGAGACTCGCGAAACTTCCCGCCATACTCATAATTCTCTCTTCATATAGCCGTAAGCCTATTACATATCCATAAAAAACAGTGATATAACCACGCTCGGATCGGATCGCTTTCTCACTGCAATCGATCCGCTCCAGGGTTCGTTTCAATCGAGCCGAGACCACCTCATTCAAGCGATCTCGGAGCGATTACCCTGTTCACATATGCCAAACGAACCGCGCTAACTGGGCAAACGAGATACGTTCCGAAACAAAAGTGTAGGTGTGAAAGCACCCTAAGACATTAAAGTGTCCAGATGTCCTTCAAACCTGCTCCACTGTGCTGAGAGGACAGCGACTCCTCACTTTTCGCAGACCTGAGCGTCACACTGTCCACCCTGCAACCTAAAGTACACATAAAGCTCTAAAAATCATCTTCTTTCAATATGACGTGCAAATCGTACAATAACTTAAACATATATTTATGAATATACATAACGAGTGAAATGTCTGGTTTACCTGCATGAGAGGTAGTGGGCTGAAAGAGAGAGGTGATCCTGGCGGGTTTGCGTCGACCTGCAGCCCCAGGTTTCCCAATGGCAAAAAATGTCTTCCAGCTTCCACCCGCTGACTTCCGCACCTTCATCCCTCTTTTCCTTCTAATAGAAACAAGTTTTTTTACCATATCAATCAATCAAAAGAATGTTAACAAGCTTGAATTTGGATGTTAATAATGCACTAAATATTGAACTTGATTAATAAATGCTCCATAAATGTTGTTAATTATGTTAGTAAATAATTAAATAATAAAACCTTATTGTAAAGCGTGACCAATCAAACAATAGACCCACTTGTCGACAGGCAGGTCCAGTACAGTGTGGAACTGGCCAATAGCATGGTGAGGAGATCCCTGAAGGAGAAGGGGAGCTTGTGTGCGAGCCTGCGCCTCCTCCAGAGACAGGAGCCTGGTGGATACAAACGACTTGGGCCTGGTCAGGGACTGTCGTGCTGTCAAGTCAGAAAACAAATGCAAGAAAAAGATTTAGATTCAGATCCATGAAGCCAAAGGATAAAAGCGAGTAAATGCAGAGCAAAGAGCACAGCGATCATCAACAAATATAATCAATTTAACATGACACATGGCAACTGACAAGACACCCAAGCATAAAAACAACATTATCTGCTCCTTTAAAGCTTTAGACGTCTACAAACAAGCTCGTACTTGCAACAAGCTCGTTGAAGAAATTCAATTGCAGGTCAACAGATGACAGGTTCACAAAATCTTAAGGTAACAAAAACTCTACACAAGTACACCATCGTACATTAATATGTTTGCAAGGGCTTAGTGAGAGCTGCATTCTTCAATACCATGTCAATTCAGGTACTGTGATGCAACTCAAAGAGCCTCTTGTGGCAATATTGAGAAAACTTATTACATAATTCTATTTACATTATGATTTGACACACTTCCAAATGCAACATCTGAAATTAAAGTTGCATGGCTAGATGGTGGTGTCTGTATATTTGTGTAGAGTTTTTTTTTGTGTTTGTGTGTGCCTCAGCAAGCCTATAATGTCCGGGACATCAGACGCATTGAAGAATCCAGTACAAAGCCTGCAAAAGTATCAAGTTTAAGCATTTCAAGATAAATACTGTAAAGCTTGTTGTGCGTGACATGTAGAAGCTGTTTGCTCAAGAGCGATATTGCATATGATTAATACAAATAAAAGCTAGCATAAAGAAAACAAATTAAGTGACACTTTACCTGCCGTCAAGTCTCTGAGTTGAATATTCACACACAGATAACATATCGCTATATACCTGAAAGTCTCTGAGTTTATATAACTGAGAATATATCGCTCATTTAAATAACATTCATCCTATTCCACGGATTCATCTTACAAAATTATTTTCCAGATTGTCTTAGCTAATGAAAATCAACTTTATATGATGGAAAAATCTATTAGCAGCGATCATAAGCAGTGTGTTTAAGATTTACTTTCTTCTCCAAAAAAAAAAAAAAAAAGATCAATAAAGATAGTTAAAAGGATTTATTGCCTTATATTCACCTGTATGCTATACAAGTTAAAATGTCATTTACATCAGCCGTCTGAGAAAGTAAACAGCTGTCATGAAATAATCCAACCACATGGATATTTTACATTCTTAATGACATGCACCACCACTAAAGTTTGAGGTTGCTAAGTTTTAAAAGCATTTATTTATCAAAAATACTGAAAAAATGCTATTTTTATATTAAAATATATTATGATTAAAAAAAATGTATACAATTAATATTTCAACAATCAACAATTTGATTCGTTTAAAAATTAAATGCAGTATTATTGCATTTTTCAGCATTTATTTTATCAGTTTGTGGTGTCACATCATTCAAAAACTATTCTAAAATGCTGTTTTCTTAACAATGTTGGCATATACGCACGTCTTTTCACTTAGTATTCTTGTGGTAACCTTAAAAAAAAATTAAAAGGAAAATATATATAGATATTATTTTTAGCATTATAAAAACCTAATAAAAACCATACAAACCCCAAACTTTGAAATGTTAGTGTAAGCAGATAATAATGGTGAATATTACAAATATAAATGTGACCCTGGACAACAAAACTAATCTTAAGTGAGATGTGAGATTCACACATCACCTTAAAAGCTGAATAAATGAGCTTTCCATTGATGTATATTTTGGTAGGAAATGGAAATATTTGAGACTGAACTGGAATCTAAGAGTTCCAAAAAAAAAAAAAAAAAATTATAATATTGAGAAAAATACCTTTAAAGTTGTCTAAATGTCTAAATGAAGTGCTTATTAATGCCAATTAATACAAATTTTTGCATTTATATATATTATTATGACAAATTTACAAAAGAGATCTTCACGGAACAGAATTTTTTATAATATTTTAATGATTTTGGCATAAGTAAAAATAAAATAAATAAAAAAAAATTTCATCTGATCCAGGGTCACAAATATACTACAAATGTGAATATATAGTGAAAAGTATCACTGCTCGAATAAAACAAATAAGATTCCCATGTCTAGCTTGGCATCATCAAAATTTCCAAACAGTTGATCAGCTGGTCTACTTGTTGATGAACCTAGTTTTGACCTCCTGAAACCAAGCTAAACCACACATTCAGTTTTTTAAATGGATGTCTATGATAAGCTAAAAAAAAAAAACATTTCAAGAACGTTTGCAGTTTATACACCCGCTTTTCAAGTCTGACGTCACACAAAGTGGCTTCCGGATCCAACCGCTCTATCAAAAGTCTGAATTTTATTTTTTAAATATTTCCCAAATTATGTTCAACAGAGCAAGGAAATTTTCACAGTATGTCTGATAATATTTGTTCTTCTGGAGAAAGTCTTATTTGTTTTCTTTTGGCGAGAATAAAAGCAGTTTTACATTTTTTAACAGCCATTTTAAGGACAAAATATTAGTTCTTTAATCTATATATTAAATAATCTAATATATTTTTTTCTGATAGTCTATAGAACAAACTATCATTATACAATAACTTGCCTAATTACCCTAACCTGCCTAGTTAACTTAATTAATTAGAAAATGATTAATTTTGTAAAAAATAGTTAAATTAATTTAACAATAATAATTAAGTTAATGATTAATTTAGTTAAAATATTGATGTCTGTGATGCCACAAGTGCACAGACTGTTGTGTACACTATGATTTACGAATCACTTTAATGTGTTATATGACTAAAAAAACGAATATTCGAATATTTTAGATTATCGGCTTGGACCCGGAAGCAATATTCAATACGTTATGACTGAACAAGCAGATACAGTAGAGTAGATGTATAAATAATGTGTGCATGGCCAGTTCTGTTGTTTTTTTTTTTCTTTTCCCCAGCAGAACAGACTGTGATTTGAGTCAAGGTCCACTGTAGAGAGTTAGTCTTTATCTCAAATCATAGAATAGCGGCGCAGCTCTGGGTCCAGATCAGAGGGGTCCGAGAAACAGGACTCGTCTCTGGCCTCCTGAAGACTGACCAGGCGTGTTCGCGGCTGCCGTGAGATCTTGTGTTCGGCCCCTCGTGACGCTATGAAAACACACAGCTCACTTACACATGGGTGAGGCCACTGTAAACATATTCCACTGTGACGCATTAACAAAGCACATAATGACAGATTCATTACAAGAAAGAAATGCTTTTATATTAGGGCTGGGAGACATTAAATATTCATCACTGTGAAATTATTTTCAAGGAATTTGAAAGTGTAAAATGACAGAGGTTTTACTTAAGGATCTAAATATTTTTAGGTAATTTTAAGGTAAACCATGATAAATAATGTGATGGTTAGTATTGCTCTATTAAATTTTCATTATCGTTAAATCCGTGATTGACTTTCACCATGTTGTAAACTCACAAAAAATCTTGCAAGATGGTGATTAGCTAATAGTGAAAGACTGCAGTGTAAATGTAGGTTTATATAGACTTTAATAACTATATATTTATACATATTTAGACCTTTCATTTCTAGTGCGTGCTGCACACTGTTGAGAATACCCAGCACAAAATTAGATCACGATATCAGTCAGAATTTACAAATCACACGATTATTTTTGGGTTTATAAAGCAGCTTGTATGATTTTGTGAAAAACAACATGGGTCTGTGTGAGGTAGGTTTCCAAGGGCAGCTTTAATAAACAATACATTGCTTAAGAAAATCATATTGTCACGATCGCCAGACCTCTGAGTGGGAGAAGTTACACTGCAAATAGGAGGGACTTAAACCACAAGTATGTTGGGTTTAAGTGGTGTAGGTGGAGCAGATATTAATAAAACACATCAGGTTACTGTGAATTTGGGTTTAGGGTTGAGATAGGTGTAGGCATTCATAAAGCACAATATTGGACCCCAAGTCATGTACAAGACATTGAATACATAAAAACTCCAGATTTGTACAGCCCCCTTGGAGCTCCAGGCCAACTCACTTGGAGCTCAAGTCCCACCCACTTAGAGCTGGCTCTGACCTGCGTTTATACCCTTTTCAGTGATCTAGGTTTTGCAGATTGCTGGAAACCATGCAGACTACAATTTAGCCACTGAAATGAACTACAAATCCAATCATTCCCTGCACTTACACACCTGGCCCAGGTTACAAACACACAGCTGAAGCTCGTGAGAACTGATTATCCAGACAATAAACCCAGCACACACACAGACACAGACTTGCTAAGTCAACTGTTTGTGAGCATTATGAAGCGTTTCCTTGTCTTCCCGCGTTTTTGACCTTTGCTTAGTTTTAATATTGACGTTGTTTTGCCGCCAATCCCGACCATTCGCCTGTACACTGACTAAGCTTTTGGATTATCTACATGGTCCTGTCTGTCCCCGTTTTGACCTTTGCTAGCCTGACGATTCTCTTAATAAACTGCATTTGGATCCTCACCTCTGTTGCAACCCGGCTCATTACACATATGAACCTATAAAAGCAAGGTACATGAAGCAGTACAAACATAAGTGTGCAAATCCAAGATGCAGGTATCCATGTTGTTTGCTACAAAATTAGCTAGTTAGTTTGTCAAAAAATGTGTTTGTTTACTTCACTTAAGTATGTGACAGTTTGATAATACTGATAATTTTGGTCACTATAATCATGATATAAGTGTTTCAGATTACATCTCCAATAAATAGCAATATGAGATTTTCCATATTTAATTTCTTTTTCATAAAAAATTTACTGATTATGCAAATTGCTTGATTGATGCAAATAAATATAACTGCTCTTTTTTTGGTTAACTGTGTGCACTATTGCAAATATACATTAATTACTTGATTGTATTTTTGTTTTTATTTGCATATTACATAATATTACTTAATGCATATTACTTAAATTAAACCTATGCCAGGCTTTTGGTTGAAATAATTGTTCTTTTGCATAAAATAAAAGAAAGCATCATTATTTTAAAGCATTTCAGGAGAAATACATACATTACCATCTGTAAGCTGTACATAATAAAACGGAAAATCAAGAACGTGCTGATTGCATCAAAGCTTACTAAAGTACTGTAAACGTCATCAAAAGTCTAAATATAACATCACAATATCATCATGAAAAAGCACCGGTGCAATAATTAATTGAGTCATGTCGCCCAGCCCTATTATATTAAATTCATTATGATAACCCATTAGTGGCTCGTATTGTGTCATAAAAGATGAAAAGGGAAAGAGAGGAAGTCACAGGTCTGCTCGCAGAAGCTGCATCTCAGAGGGGAAGAAAACAGTGGTGAAATGGTAGAGGATGATAAAGGAAAGACAACAAAAATATCATAATATCTGGCAACTTGATCATCAAAACAAGCCAGAGTAAACATAATGTCAGGTGCATTTGCTACTATATTGTTTTAACAGACATTTTCGGTTTCATGTGTATTTGAAGTATTGCTGGTGAAACATCTTTGAAGGCAACAGCATTCTTTTTTTTACACTTTTTTTTCTGCCTTAAAATACTGCTGCTATAGCAGGAATACTAAGCTTCACTGACTGCATCACTGAATGTTTAATAAAAAGTTCTGAAGACACTGGGCTGAACGAATTGTTTACTGATCAGAGATTCAATTTAGTTTGCACCAATTCTGGGTTTTAGGTACCATGAAGGTAGCTCAGCTGCTCTATAATGACATGGGGACAAAATTGAATAAAGCAGAGCTTCCTTCATGTTACCTAAAACCCAGGATCAGCGCAAACTAAACTGGATAGCCAGCTCATACAACTTCATGGAACAGGCCCAGCTATGGCAGAACACATTTGTTGTTTTTCTGGTTGTTTTCATACCTGCATTGAAGCGTCCGACAGAAGTGAAAGAGTCACTGAACAGAACTTCCACATTGCTGAGCAGAAACTCCACCACGACAGACTGGATGCGCACTTCTTTAAAAGGATCTGCGCCGGTTAAACCTGCTGCCTCAATTTCTTTGGACCTGAAACAGAACAGCAGCAGATTTGTTTTCAAATTCAAGAAGTCTGGTTTGAGCTCTTTGACATGAATTTAGTTAAGTCCAGCTGTGACAAACTAAGACAAAAACAAACCACACTGATATTCTATTTAGCAGAAAGATTATTTAGAATTTTTTACCAACACATAACTATTTTAGAAACACCTATATCTGATAATAATACTGTAAAATAATCAGGCTTCAACATTTTAGATCAAATCCATTATTTTATCAAATTTTACAAAAAATAAAATAAAAGAATTGTATGTTAATATAATAATAATAATAATAATAATAATAATTGTTATTATTATTAATATTGTTATTATTATTACATAATCTATTATAAAGAAATAGCTTGTTTGGAACTTTAAGCAACTGATTTTGAATAATATTGTGGCTGCATAAAAATATAAACTAACAAATAAATATTAACAATTAATTGTCATTAAAAAAATAAGAATACGGTGAAAGAACAATAAGCAACAAGTATATTGGTCACTAACCAATGAGAATCAAGTAGAGCCAAATGCAGGAGAGACATGTCAATAATACGTAACATTTTCTGCTTAAAATATATTGACCTTATTAAGCTAATGCTGATTGAAAATTGAAAGCAATAAAATAACATTTCAAAGCACTAAATAAATAAATAAAAACTAAACTAAAAAGAAAACAAAATAAAATATATTTTTAAAATAAATCATCAAAAATAAAAAAAACTAAAACAAAACAATAAAATAAAAAATAAAATAAAATAACAAAACTAAAAACTAAAAGCAAAACTAAAGAGAAAAAAGGAACAAAAAAATTGTTAAAAAAACGAAACTAAAACTAAAGTAAATAAAATTAAAAACACAATAAAACTAAACACAAAACAAAGGACAAAAGAAAGCAAATGAAAATACATTTTTTTAAATAAATAAAAAAATACACTAAACTATACAAAATAAAAAAACACAAAACTAAACAAAACAAATGAAAAAAAAGAAAACAAATCAAAATAAAACATTTTTAAATAAATCAAAAAATACACTAACATAAAACTAAACTAAATAAAATTAAAAACACAAAACTAAACAAAACAAGCCAAAATACAAAACAAAACATCTGTCAGTTCATATTTACAGAGACATAGAAGTTACCTGAGCAGATTGGGGGCCCAGACAATGGCCAGATTCTTTATGTGCATGTTCGTCTCTGCACTGCAGGTGGCCAAATGGGCCAGGTGTCTGATGAGGTACTCCAAAGTGCTGAAAGAGACACAAACACACAGCTTACGGTCAGAAAACACTGCTCTTCCTGTCACTCTGCAGTTTCACCTCAGTGCCAGTGTTGGGTTTACCGGTAATGCGGAGGAGGAAGCTGCTGGATAACATCATGCACTTTCACCATTCTCTCTTCCTCCGTCATTTCTCCCATACATTCCTGGACAGACAAGGACACAGTTTACTTAGTCATTTTAAAACATAGCCTAGGCTGCATATATTAATCAGTAATTAATACAGCAAAAGCAATAGAGTGAATTATTATTGCAATTTAGAAAAACTTTTCTCTTGTAATGCGTTTTCATAAGTGAAATGTACATCATCCCCTGGTCTTATATCTGCTAGAGACAGAATGACTTACAGCAAACTTGTCGTAAAGCTGGTATGTGAGCAATGGATTGGGCAGCTCTCGGAAGTAGAGTTTGCAGAGCGAGCCGACGCAGTGAATATCCTGCATGTACACATCTTTTGTCAGGTCTGGAACGTTTTCACTGTCAAACTCATGCCTGATCGGGATGAAATTCAAGAGAACAGAAGTCACTGTCATTTCATGCACATATAAACAGCATCAATTACACTACACTACATTATAAACATGACTTATACAGTACCTTAAATGTTTGGGTAACACTTTACAACAAGGTTTTATTAGTTCATGCATTAACTAACATGAACAATACATTTATGACAGTATGTGTTCATGCTAGTTAATAAAAAGTCCAGTGGTTCACTGTTATTCATTCATTCATTCATTTTCTTTTCGGCTTAGTCCCTTTATTAATCTGGGGTAGCCAGAGTGGAATGAACCGCCAACTTATCCAGCATGTGTTTTACACAGCAGATGCCCTTCCAGCTGCTACCCATTACTAGGAAACATCCATATATTAGGGTTGGGCATCTAAGCTATAATGCCGATCCGATACGCATCTCGATACAAAGAATACGATCCGATATATTAGCGATACATTTGTGACATATTGCGATGCAACACGATACGATTCACACCCATATCACGATACAATGCGATAATTCAGCACTAACTAATTGGATCAAGTTTATGAGATGATGTAAGAAAGGATGCTGTGCCATTGAATGAGTTTGATTATTTATTAACAAAGCAAAACCAAGACTTTTTTTACAAACTGGCTTTTCTCTCAGAGCCAGAGTGTCAGTTTACAGTAGAGGGCCATTTTAGAACCTATAGCACATATTATTTAAGTATTTTCAAGATAAACAGAATGTATAAGTGCAATATATATTATAAATGTATATATTTGCACTCTTTCAACATAAAGGTTTAGCATTGCACAACAAGAATTGTGATTTAACCTTTCAACTATGAAAACAAGTTTTACAAAGATATATTTTGCCACTGAATATTCAAAACTTAAGGTCGTGAACTAGCAGTGTTATGCTGCTTTGAAACATCACTGTCACTGTAAACAACAGGCTAATAAAAATATAAATAAATAAAAATTAACAGGAGGAGGTGTTTAAAACCTTCGTTCTCCGTGACACTAGGCTGAATATCTTTGCAGATGAACAATGCAATAGCATTCGTTATTGGCGTAGAGCGAGCAGAACTGTTGCGCATGGAAAAAACTTGCGATGCTTTTCTCACCACTTTTGGAGCTGGTAGCTACAGTTGAAGCAGTGCGAAAGCCGGGGATGCAGGAACACTGGAAGATGCTTCCACAACAACACCGTGGCGCCGCTTCAAGTGAGATTTCAGATTAGTCGTACTGCCCGTGTTTTTTTACAGATGCGCGGCACATTTTGCAAATTGCATCTGTCCTAAAAAGTCGTCCATCTTTTTTGCAAAATCCATAATGTTGCCATACTTTAGATTTAAAACTCAGTGAGGAATAAAATGTTTGGTTTGCTTCTCGCGCTTTCTGAGGGCGCTCCACTAGCTTCATCCGCACACCTGATACACTGAGTTGTAGTGTAAGTGTACACATCCGCAAGTCCGTTGCTAAGGCATACTTTATGTAGGTCGATTAAATAATGCGCCAAAAACAGGTTGACAACACTTGCTAATAAATAAAAAATACATTCTATATTAAAAATATAAGCTGTATCTTGGAAAAACCGATGCATCTCGCAAAAACCGATGCATCTCGATTTGCTTCCAAAATTTCATTCATCCTCTGCTGCTCTACCGATGCACTCGCATCGTGCACGCGCATGACCGCGTATCGACACATATCGGTTAATCTTCCCATCCCTACCATACACACTCACATACACACATACACTACGGACAATTTAGCTTACCCAGTTGACCTATACCAAATGTTTTTGGACTTGTGGGGGAAACCGGAGTTTTAACTAATGTTAACAAGTATAAATTTGGATGTTAATAATGCATTAGTAAACGGTGAGCTATGATGGTGAACAGTAAAAGTTGTACCTCTTCCCAACAGGAAAAACCACCAACAATCAAGAATGCATGATTATATGGTGTCACAGCTTTACAATAAAAAAAATGGTTATAGCGGAGTAAATGGGGCGAAAAACAGCCATGAACTCTGAACACTACACAAGGGTTAATTGTACAGGGCAGTGTAGGAGACACATACTATTAAAACTTGTACATCAGTAAATGAAATAATCTTCGGTCTAAAATTTGTTTTTAGTTGACTTTAAGGCTCACTGTTATTTACACAGTTCCATAATAAAGTGTACAAACCCCTGAACAGCACATTAACATACACTCACCTGAGTTTCTGTATGTTGGAGGACACACCAGAGTGTCTGTAAATGCCGTCCACCACACCGTGCTTCTCTATGAACTCTGAGCAGCTCGTCAGGACCTGTGGCACTGAAGGTTGACCACAGAACTATCACTACACATTCAGATGCAACACTTTTACCAAGGTTTCTATCTATACTGCATCAGTACCATCTTGGCCAGAGTTGAGCAGATGCTCGCCGAGGTCGCAGCCGAACACTCGTTCCTTCAGGATTCCTCTTTGCTTCAGCTTCTGTTTGGTGGGTCTGGACTTCATGAAGGTGCGCAGGAAGCCCATCAGCTTACCGTGTTTCTTGGACACTGCCAAGAGAGGGCGACAGAGAGCCGTTTAGGCACTTGGAAAAACATGGAGTACACAGTGACACACTGTATAATGGTGTACTCCATTTCCTTACTGTAAAATACAGTTCATTTGACTGAGTTCAATTTGCACACACAGAGAGCTGAGATGCACATATAAGAGGGTTTTGAGTATAACATCATGTATTCTTTAATAAATGTGTTAATAGTTAAGAATTAAGCAGAATTCCTTAATATAATTCCTTTTATAAATTAGAAATAAAAGTGTGTAAACAAACATAGAGATACTGTATATCTTTAAAGGGATAGTTCATCCAAAAATAAAAATCACCATATCTTATTCTCCGTTAAGTGGTTTTAAACCTTAAAGAAGATTCTGGTAAACTCAAAAGATGATATTTCGAACTTGAGGGATAATACTGCTTGCACTGTCAACTTTTATAGAACAAAATACTATTAAATTAAATGTAGATATTCAAAGAAACTCTAATAGATTTTACAGTAGGTGACGGGTGTGTACATAGTGACAGAATTTTCATTTTTAGGTGAACTATCCCTTTAATACAATTAATTTAATATACTCAAAACCCCTACGTTTAGTTAGAAAAGGCTTTTTCATGTTTGACATGTAAATAAATGCGACTGGAAGTCTCTAAATCACTTGGTAAATGCTCCACATGTGTATCAGGCTGAATAAAACAATACATTTTAACCAAACATACACAATAATCCTAATATTTCTACAGTTTACAACTTGCATAAATGGTTTTGACTCCTGTAGAAAAGAAAACCAAAGCATGAACACCTAAAAAAATACCTAGTGCACTAATCTGAGAAATCTCTAACTCTTACATGTTGCGTTTTCAAAAGATACAGATCTGACATATATTTTTAATAGAAACATATCACTAAGACCAGGACTAGCTGTATTTACACATATGGTATAGGCGACATCTGAAACAAAATTAGGAACCTTAAAAAACACAACAGGAACATTAAAAAGAGAAGCAGTTAGACCACTTCTATTATTGTGATTTTAGCTTACACACAGCAGCTTTAGCTTATTTTAAAATAATGTTTTAATCCATCTTGGAAGTATGCTTAAGTCCTGAGAACCACAACTATAGATACCTCACAAGCCTCAGATTCAATGACCTGAATTAAACATAAATGTAGGTTAAACAGGTTAAATGCGGGCTTTATGCAGCCAGACAGTAGACTTCAACATGTCTGCTACATGCAGTTGAAGTCACAATGATTAGCCCTCAGTTTTTAAATGTTTCCCAAACAATGATTAACGAAGGATGGATTTTTTTTCACAGTACTTCCTATTATATTTTTTCTTCTGGAAAACAAAAAACATATTTGTTTTATTTTGGCTACAATGAAAGCAGTTTTTGAAATTAAAAAAAACAAAAACATTTTAAGGTCAATATTATTAGCCCCCTTAAGCAATATTTTTTCCCCAATTGTCTACAGAACAAACCATCGTTATACAATGATTTGCATGTCAATCGTCTCATTTTAGGCAGGATTCTCCTTTATTTTACCATTTTTAAGTATTCTCCCCTATTTTAACCAAACCTGCCAACATTTCCCTGGAGTCTCCCGTATTTCAGACTCATCTCCCACCACACTCCCGTTTTGTCATTTCACCCAGAAAACTCCTGTAATCTTATTTGTTTAATTAAATTTTTTTTTAATTTTATTTGTAAATTTACAGTTACTAACACCAGTTACTAACCCACTAACATTTCTATGAGTGAAATTAGCATCAAAGAGCTGATCTCAAAAGTGTTGCAAAAGCTGTTTAAGAGAATTATGCTGACAATTATATTGAGGTGGGAGGTGTTTCTAGTCCCATATGTAACATCCCAATGCTAACAGGTGTGAATTAGCCCAACTTGCTTAATTCAGGGTTTCATCAGGTTTCATAAAGTCAAATTTAAGATTTTTAAAATTCTTTTTAAGACCATTTTAATACCAAAATGAATGAATTTTTAGACCTACACAAGGCAAAACGCTTAAAAAAATTTTAAATGGCCAATTTAAAACCTTAAACATTAAACACAAATATTATTGTAATGAAGATAATTAACCCATATTAATAAGTAAACAGAGTTAATTAATAAACATCTCTTAAAACTTTTATTGAAATATATTGTTAGTTATTGGGCGGGTGTCAACCTAATTGGGTATAGCTTTACATAGGAAAATTGGATAAGTGAATTAAGTCCCGTTTAAAATGATTTAAGACCTACAACATATTATTTCTGTGGATTTAAGACTTTTTAAGCCCTAAAATTATTTTGTTTTTAATTTAAGGTTTTTACGATCCCGCAGATATTGACCTAGTTAAGCCTTTAAATTGCACTTTAAGCTGAATATTAGCATATCTAGTAAAGTATTATGTGCTGTCATCATGGCAAAGATAAAATAAATCTCTTATTAGAAAAGAGTAATTAAAACTATTATGTTTAGAAAGGTGTTTAAAAAAAAAACCTTTCTGTTAAACAGAAATTGGGGAGAAAAAATATAGAGGGGGCAAATAATTCAGGAGGGTTAATAATTCTGACTTCAACTGTAAGTAATAAGCAGCCGGTTTTGAAATTGCGCACCACAGTGTCCTAACCAGGCTTGAGAAAGAAAAATGTATCCACATTTCTGTTCTATAATGATTTATGCAACATAGTGACAGTTGCTTTGTTGCTGTTATTTGGTTGCATTGTGCCTGGTTAGGAAACGTTCGATACGACACAAATCAGACACAATCAAAATCAATCCTCACAGCCCTACTAACAGCTTCTAATTTATACAACAAGTGGCTTGCAATTCTTCAACAGATGCTAGAAAACGAGGCCCACGTGAACACTTGAAAGATTTATACAACATTTCTGCTTTCTTCACACACACGCAAACTCATCCTCTCTAAACCTCCTACACTCTTTCTGCCGGCTGTAATATGAACGGCCGCAATCTGTGTTACAATCTGAGAGGAGAGAAGGCGTTAGAAACAGACGGATACAGAAATGTTAGTTTGGTGTGAGTCCACTGAAGTTGTTACCAGCCAGGTTTAGGAACCAAGGAGGAAGAACTGAGAGAAAAAGAAGAACACAATCGACAGAAACATCAAATACATCTTTAGAGTTAGAGATATTATACCCTAATCAACTCTCTGTTCAAAACAGTTTTTTAGAAGACGATGCCGTCAATTACCTTAGACTGAACAACAACCTTTAACCCTTTATTGGATGAGGAACCATATGGCAACTTCATTTACATTAATTACAATATAATCATTTAATTACTAAAAAGTCTCAGTAACTTATGGTTCATGTGGACTTTAAATAAAGTATGTTTATGTAATTACAACTCAAATGGTATTTTAAGTAGTGGGCGGGGCTTTAGTATTTGCACATCATTCCCTAACAGCAAACTAACAGTAAGGTTATTGGTCAGGCCTGGCCCTCCAGGGAGGTTGGGGGCAGCACAGCCCTCAGAAAGAATTTGTGACCTGCATTACATTACATTAGTTTTTTAAGTTAGAGGTTAATATAGTAGCCTAATAAAAATGTTAAGTTTAACAATACGCAGTCCTACAGTAGTCTACACTATAATTAATATTATATATTTTTATATTCATTATTATTAATATTATTAAAATTAAGCTATAAAATTGACAATTGAATGTTTGCTTTCGTTTTGACATGGCTAAAGCGCACATTTACAGTTGTGAAAAGAAACATCCCATTATGCAGCAGCAGTCTCAAGTTAGGACACTTAAAAAATGCCTTTTAAGTTTAAAGATGATCGGCCTGCGTAATCAAGTTTACAGTGTTAAATATGTTCATTATGGTCTATTGTAGTGCGTGAGCAAGTTGATTTGTTGCGGATCAATCTCGTCACTGCAGCTAGGCTGAATGATACACTTAAAAAATGTTATTTAGCCTTTACTGCTATTTGCTTGTGCAAAATTAAACCCCAGAAAATATTCAGTAGGCTAAAATACAGTTAGCATATCGATTTTATTTTGACTTTTTTTTTTACATTAAAAATAATAATAAACTTTATATAGCATGCCATCTATGCAAAAAGATAGACTCTCTTTTTTTCTGGCTACAATAATGCCTTAAAATATAACTAAGTAACAGATTTAGCTACTATTTTAAAAGTTGAACATTTAACTTTTTTCCAAACACTGATAAATGATTGGTTGGGTAATAGGCTACGTTAAGCGTGATGACTCTGTTATGCTGATTTTACTATATTTATTAACCGGTTTGCATGTATGGACATAGTTTGATGGCTTTCCTTAAATGTTAACCGTTTATATTATTTGAAATAAAACGGAAAGAAATGAGGAAAATTCATATAATTTAAACCACTTGTTTAGCGCTGAAGTCATGATCCGTCTGCGTTTTTGTAAACGATATTGTTGCATACCTTCATTGATAAATTCAGTAATAGCGAAGCTGTGCACATTATTATAACTATGAAAAAGTATGTTACTGCCTTAAGTCAGAAACATAGGAAGAAATGCAAAGTAATAATAAATAAGTGAATAAAAAGCCACTCCAAACCCATAAGCAAATGTTTAGACTTTGATTGAAGATCACCAAAATAAATAATTTTTCAGTAGATTAACTGAGCGGATTAATTAAAAATAAAAAATAAACAGCAATGTGTGCTAGTAAAATAAACATTGTAAATTTTGATTTTACATAGACATTATGGCTGTTTCTCAATATGTATTTCTTCAGTAATGTCATCATCAACTGCCAAAGTTCAATTGACCTCAAGAATGAAGGATGCGTGGAAGTTCCTGCATGCATCGATGCAGACTTGAGCGCAAAACTCGCTTGAGAAGTCCCAGAAGTAATTGCGGCTGAATAAAGGAGGTGGGAAGCGCAGTATTTTATTTAGATTTATTATTAAAGTTTCAATATATAACTTTTTCATCTCAGGAGATGGTGTAAGTAAACATTAACATGAAAATCTTAAAAAAGGCAAGAACACATTAAGGGTGTTTATTTGCTAAAACTTGTTTAAATCTATTTTATTGTGTAAAGTACATTTGTAAGGTTTTTTTCCATGTTTTATATATATATATATATATATATATATATATATATATATATATATATATATATATATATATATTGATGCGGATTTTGGGTCTATCTAGGCTAAATGCAAATAGCCTACCTTGTTGGAATAAGCTAATAGAGTGATTCCCGCCCATCACCTTTTCATTGACAGAGACAACATAACTAAAGAGAAAGACATACATCAGCGCGAGCGGCGTAGCTCGAAAAGCGCATGGCAACTTATTTAGATGTGTTCGATCATGAACCCAGTTCGAATTCAGCGTCAGATGAACAAATTTTTCTTTTTTTTCCCACTTCATACCACATGCCTACTCTTCATCACAAGTAAGACAAGTAGGAATCATTAATAAGTGCCTGTATTATAGAAGACTCAGATTCATAGAACAGGATTGGAGAGGTGTTATATCCAAATCAGATGCATTTTAAGTTTGTAGAAGTTATACATGAAACATATCCTTAAATATAATTTTTTTGTTCTGCTTGAGTGAACTTGAACAAGTATATTAAAATCCATTAATTTTCACTAGTTTTAATAGTTTTCTTTTCAAAGTGTGCTTTCAATGCTTTAAAAATAAGTTGAATCTTTGTAGACTAGAAATATATGTACTGTGTATCATTTACTTTAAAAATGCAGGCAATACATTATAGATTAGTATTATTTTAAAAACATTATGTTATTCTTATTTTTTAATTTAACAATAGGGGTACGACCAGGTAGGGGGCCTACAAGACATTGTGCCCAGGGGCCTCTGAATTCTTAATCCGGGCCTGGTTGCAGCTGTGTAAAACATTTGCTGGATAAGTAGTTGGTTTATTCTGCTATGGCTACTTCTGATAATAAACTAAGCCAAAGGAAAATGAATGAATGAATGAATACATGAAGATCATGTAACCATCTGAAAGAACCCAGCATCTCATTTCTCACAGGACACTTTCTGTGTGCCCATGGTCTCCCAAATTCGTTCTTCCAAAGAAACTTGGTAAGAATGGTCTCCACGTGTTCTTGGAATTGAGAAACAGCCTGTGTAATAAAGTTTAAAGTTCTTGTAATAACCCATGGTAACACTGCAGGGTCTTTCTGAAGAGCTTTTCGATTAGTTCCGTTTTAAAGGGTTAAATTTGTGGAAAAAGTAGTAACAGCGCTTTTGTTTTGACTATAGTGACTTTCAATGCCTCAAAGTAACCTTGAAAACATCAGCTGAGCCACAGAGCAACCAAAGCATGTGTTTTTTTTTTTTTTTTTGGAAAACTACTAGAACTGTGCGATGTTTCAGCTATTTACAACTAGGGGTTTTGAATAGCAATACAGGTTTTAAATATAATGTAGGTTTAAAATATCAATAGAGTACTGCTGATATATAATACTTTAAGTTCAAAAGTCTGAACACAGTACACAGAAACATTTATAACCTACATTAGTATGTGTAATAATAAATGAACAACCCATTTAATCCAACTATAATTGAAAAAGCTAAAAAATAATAATAATTTGAGCAGCGAATAAGAATTAATTCTGAAAGACCATGTGACACTGAAGACTGGAGTAATGATGCTGAAATTAAATTATATTTTAAAACATTAACAAGCATTATTTTGTTGCATCTTACCAAAGCCAAACTCTTGAATGCTGGCATACTGAAATAATAATAATCATTTTAATAATTATTTTTATTGTTTTAATGGTTGTGTATAAATATATTTATATTTAAATGGTTGTTAAATACTTGATTCTGATTGAAGTTTTTCACTAAACGAATGTGCAGTCTCATTAGTTGATGGCATTACAGTGTAATATAGATCAGAGGTGCCCAAACTCGGTCCTGAAGGGCCGGTGTCCAGCAATAGTTAATAGCTCCAACTTCCTTCCGCAAACCTCTCTGAAAGGTTCTTGTATAGCTAGAAACAGCTGGATTAGCTGTTCAGATGTGTTTAATTGAAGTTGGAACTAAAATATGCAGGACACCGGCCCTGCAGGACAGAGTTTGGGCACCCCTGGTATAGAAAAACTCTGCCAAATGATTTATTTTATTCTCTGTTTACTTAAAACTGCAAGAGCAAAAGAACCCAAATCCACGAATGCATTCTCAAAAATGAGAAATAATATTTTTTAAAAGTTGTATCTTTGTTTCACACGCACACGCTCTTACTGAAACTTGACAGACCCAATGCTGTTCTAATAAAACAGTTTCACTACCGTTTTAAAAGAGCCGTGTAACATAAGCAGTAGAGCGATGCGTCATTGCTATTTTTGAAGCACTTAAACTTACAGCTTTGCTATTAATGAAGATGTTGCTGCTGAATGCAGCTTACAGCCACAAAGACAGGAAACACACATTCTCTCACTCTATCAGCTGCATATTAATAACTCAAGCCTCCACCACGCATGTTCTGGCTGTTCAAACACATTCCTCTATATGAGCATGAGAGAAAAGCATTTTGGGAGAATGTATTTTTGTATACAGTAATCAGAGAGTGAAATTAAATACCTTAACACCTTTATAAAGACCATTTATTTACATTTTAAGGCCTCATGAGCATTTTTAGTTACAATGCGTAAGACTGGCGACAATTTAACTTAAATATTTAATAAATACTGATTGTAAGGAAATAATCCAAAACTAAAACATTAATCGTAAACTTAATAAAAATGCTAATCCAGCAGGGGGCGCCTATAGAAATGCAGAAATAACGATGTTGCCTTGGTTACTGCAGTAAACAAAGCAGTGTGATGTCATACCTAGCTAAATTTTATCGATTTGATAAATCACAAAGCATCCCGATATTCGCAGATTAAATTCAGGCAAACTTTGCATAAAACTATACACACACCCGTCACTTTTTTAGGTACAACGGTTTTGTCATTTTAATGACTTTGAACGTGGCATGGTTGTTGGTGCCAGACGGGCTGGTCTGAGTATTTCAAAAACTGCTTATCTACTGGGATTTTCGGTTCAGTCTGGTGGTGTTCATGGTACTCAAATGGCCCCCACAGTCACCAGATCTCAATCCAATAGAGCACCTTTGGGATGTGGTGGAATGGGAGATTTGCATCATGGATGTGCAGCCAAAAAATCTGCAGCAACTGTGTGATGCTATCATGTCAATATGGACCAAAATCTCTGAGGAATATTTCCAGTACCTTGTTGAATCTATGCCACAAATGATTAAGGAAGTTCTGAAGGCAAAAGAGGGTCCAACCCGATACCAGTAAGGTGTTCCTAATAAAGTGGCCGGTGAGCGTACATTGTGTAATCATAAAATTACAAAACATGTAATACATTGTAAAACAGCATGTATGACTTTAAGGGCCTTAAATTTCTCTACATTGACTTATCAACTTTTAATACTTTTTAAGACCCCATGAACACCCTGATACTGTATTTTTGTATACTTGGTGGTAGAAAGTCAATAAATTCAAAACATTTCACTTACACATCATATACACCAATCATACACTTGTGATCGATTGAAAAACAACAACAACACACATCTTAAGATCAGGTGTAAATATGCCCATAGGTCTTGACTTTGTCTTGATTGCACCAACTGAAACATAAGAAGCATTGACATACCTGATGTTGGAGAGGAAGGTCCAGTTGTGTTGGTAGCACCAGGTTTGGAGCTCATCAGATCTACCTCTGAAACAGAGAAACGGCCAATGAAGGACAACAAAATAATCACTATTGATACAACACTTTTTAAAATATTCTTGATCTTTATGAAGGCTCAAAATTGAAATTTAAGAGCAGGAGTAAAAGTAGCTGTAAGTTCTACAGAGAAAGATATGAGCTGTAGGAGCCATATTTAATAACTGATTGTTTACACGATTCATTTTCATAAAAAAATTTATTTAATTATTTATGCTTAATCATATTTTTATGTTTAATCATTGGGCTAACCATCATGTAAATGAGTGGCTCCTCCTCCATTACGTGACTCTATGACGGTTAAGTTCATATGAGAATGGATTGGCCTTGTTTACGAGAGCAGAGCTAGAGGTGGGGAGAGCAACAGTTTTTTTTCAATTACATTGTACCTTGACGTTTTATTTTTACCACCATGGAAGTTATGTTTATTTAATATTGTTTCTCGATAAATAAACCCAGTAATCTTCATGTTCATGCTATCTGAAGACTCCCCTGCTAATCTCAAGAGGCTGATATGAAAGTTTTGTCTCTTAAAAATATAGCTAGACAGCTTTAGTTAAGAGGTTAACAGTGTTCAATCACAAAAAACGTTAAGAAATATTTTCATACATTTATACATCATGATTACCACAAGCATCATCTCATTACCATTGTAAAATGTATTTAATAATCAAACATATCTTATAAAATGCAGCACCTTAAAGGTATTTAGTATAAACCAGGGTTGTTATAATACATGAAAAATAATAGACTAAAATATTTTACCTTCAATTAAAATAAATAGTAATTTAAAAAAAGTAAAAAAAAAACAGCTAGTGGCCAATGAAATAAATTGTTTATTGTATTTAAAAACATTAAATTTAAACAAAAAAACTAACAGAAATATAAAGGGAAAATAAAAAACTATTTCACAAAAAAACTAAAGTGTCAGACTTTCAAACTAAATCAAAATACATATAGAAAACAAAAACAAACTTAAAATTATAAAATAAAACTGGTATAAAATGGACAGAAGCTGATATGCCTTAAACCAAAAATACTGTAATCGCTCTGAAATTACTCCTACATAAGTTTTAAATCCCAAAGACATTTGTCGTTTGTATCAGAGAACTGTGCTGTTTGATAATGCTCAAGTGATACACACATTTTTTGGGCCAAGCTGATTAAAAGTCTGATCGTTTCAAATAAGTGTTTGTTTCTGGTTTAGGTGTATAATGTTTATCATATGTAAACACAGGCAACACACAATTTTAGTGGCTCCATTGCAACCTCCAACAAAATGAAGAGAGAAAATCCGGTCGCAAAACACATCACAGCTCTTTCTACTGCCAGTCCACTCTTGATCCCTATACAGTGAAGACTGTGTGTTATACCTTGCTTACTGACAGGAGCGCTGACCGACTGCGGCATCTTCTCATTGATTAACTCCACACATTCACTGGGAAAGAAGCCAACCTGAAGAACAAAGATGGGAGAGCTGGACTCAGAGTTGTCTGTTTTACTAAAAAGGGGGGGAAATGAGGATCTGAGATTAAGAACAGTACCTGAAATCCATGCTTTCCTCTCCACCATGTAGTGTCCTCTTTGGGCGGCATGTCAATCACTGACAAAATATCACCAACCTTTAGAAAGAGGAACAAAGACTCAAGCAATCAGTGTGCAAACAGACACACTTACAGTTGAAGTCAAAATTATCAGCTTACGTGTGATGTCTCAATCAAAAAAAAGTTTGGAGTGCATATTTGATGCATAAGAATTTAATACCGATCTTCCTCTGCTTGCAAACCTGTAAATGAACACTTTGGTTCATGTGATCGGCCAGATTAGTAAGTACCGATCGAGTCATAAAATGTGATTATCAGCCATTACTGATCTCCGACCGATTGATTGGAGCATTCCTATTACAAAGTAGTTGTAAGGATACTATAAGAGATTGCCATGGTGTTTCTACAGTGTTTTCTCTAAGATTTTTCCCAGCTGTGGTGGTAGGCCTATTTTACACAGAACTACCTATGGCATTATTTCAATGACACGTCGTGAGCGCAGTATTACAAGTCGAGATCTCATTTATGTAATAGCCTATAGCATACAAATCTCTTTGATCGTGTAGGGTCCAGCCAGTTGGTCCAATGACCGTATCCAATGGTGGATGAAGGTTCACTGCATGTTCGGTCTTTCCAGTGCACAATGTTGATTTATATTAAACTTAACTCATATCTGACTCCAATTTTAGTACGAGATGGTTTAGAATATAAATATATTTATTGTGTTGATTATATCTATTTCTGAGAGAATGAGACCATTGTACCAATCGCACTGAGACATTTCAAATGATATCAAACATGATAGTTAAAGTCAGTTTGGTTAATCTAAAACATTGAAATGACCATATGCGTGAGTTGGGGGGATGAAGCTGAGTTCAGCAATCTCAGATGCAAATGCAGCAGGAACTGGTTTTTCCCGCATTCCCCCCTGGTGGGTTGTGAAGTCACCAGTCTCTGTTTTCAGCTCATGTTTTGAATTGTCAAAGATATCAGAATATTTGCAATATTTCAATTCTTACACTTGCGCGCCAATTTCCTCTGCTCATGCACAAAACTTCTTGCACGCCCTCTCAAATTTACACTGCTCAAGTGCAGATCTTCTTGTGCGCTCTCAAATAAACACTGCTGAAATGCAATTTAGTGCGTTTATGTAACAAGTATGTCTCCAACATTTATTCGATTTGTTAGGAATATTTATGAATGTCTCCAATAGACCTACAGAGCGGTATTAATGCGTCCTGAAGTAAAGTGAAACGGCTATACAAAGTGTTTGCTGGCCTCAAGCATCACGCACCTGTCAGTCAGTCAGCACGTCACCTTAAAGGGTTAACTACGGTTACAGAAAAGTTTGCGCTGTTATAATTAACTTACCTTTTAATACGTTTTGGTGCAATCATTACCCGCTATTAAAAAAAAAAAAACAGGACTGAATGTTTTGAATGGAAAGCTGTAATGTAGCTGTGGCAGGATCAATTTTGTTGTGGCGCCCCGCCATGGAAGAATGAATGTAGCGGAAACCATATTCTGAATAGCAGTTGGGTAGTTGTGGGTGGTTGCTAAGGCTTTGGCAGTGGTTGGTATGGTTTTCAACAGACTGTATTTATTTAACTGCCTATTGGTTAAGCTTTAGAACACAAGTAGTTACAAATAGGATTGGATGATGCTATGATGTTTAGATGTTAAGATGGTTGTTTTGGTGGTTTCCCATATGAATGTTGAACTATGTGGTTCAAGCTAGGTGCTTGTAGATGCAAACTACTAAGTAGCTGCTACCATTTGTAATTGTGGTTTCGAAGGGTCTTGGATGGGTAACTATGAAATTGGACAAATTTGAAGACTCAACAAATAAGCAGCATTACTACATGGTTGGTAGTGTGTTACTAGAGGGCTGAAAGGTCATTCTGGGTGGTGGCTATGTTATCCATTCAAATCTTTTCTAAAGGTTTCAAACATTAGTCAGACCACATGACACAAAGTGGCTGTAAAGGTACTAGAAAAGATTGCTTAGGCATTTCTGGGTAGCAGCTGGGTTGTTTGGGATGGTTGCTAAAACTTTGGCAGTGGTTGTTGTGGTTTCTAACAGAATGTATTTATTTAACTGCCTGTTTGTTGAGCTTTAAAACACAAATAGGATTAAGTGGATAGATGCTATGATGCTTGGATGAGAAGATGGTTGTTTAGGTGGTTTCAAAGTGTGTTCGCGAGGTTGCTACGGCACTGGTATGTGGTTGCTGCTAGCTAAATAAATGATGTCATGTAGGAAGTGTGAAGTGTGACAGGCAGACTGACAGAAAGAGAGTGAGAGCAAGAGAAACTGAGAGAAGGGACCTCAATGTGTTCTAAGTTTGGGTCACCCCATTCTCTGGCCCAGAAAGAGTTGCTGTATATGGAGCAGTGTGTAGGGAGGGGGGACAGGAATAGAGCTAATAGAGGAGGAAGATGAGGAAAAGCAGAGAATGAAACGGTGTCCCAGGACCAGGTAGGCTGTGCATGCATGTGCCGAATAAGGGCAGGACAAGAGAAAGGCAGACCTCAAACTGGGTACAAGGTCTTTTGGAAGAGTTTGAAGTTTGTGGTTGCATTAGGTCTCACTCTCGACACTGAACGGTGCAAGCAGAGGAAATATAATGAAATGCATGATCACAAGATAAACCACAAGTGGTCTGCATACCTCAATGGAGATCTCATCGCTAGCCTGAGCAGTGTAGCGCTTGATGACGTGAGCTGCGGCGATGGCAGGGACGTTTAAAGATGCTTCCTCTTTCAGCAGGAACCTGTTGCCATGGTTGTCAATCTATAATGAGAAGAAAAAGTCATTTAACTAATTATGCATGAATTCGTGCAGCTGAAATCTCACAGCAAGATTACAGTTATCTTATTGAAACAACAGATACTGCCATGTTATTATGTTTATATTGGGATCTGAGACAAGACAGCACTCAAATACAAATTGCTTGCAATGCATATGAATACAATATTTTTATTGTTCCAAAAAGAAGTTATTTTGAGAAAAGGTTGGCCTGTAAGTTTCATTTACTTCTCTATGTGTCAATATTTTACTGCTTTAATACATGTTTACGGCCCCCTGTTTGTCTCTTACCTCCATCCAAGTGAGAACCGGCCCACAGTTCAGCTTATTGTCCACAATCATGGTGAGACGGTTTAGATACTCTGACAACAGTGGTGTTAGGATCTACAAGAACAAACATACAAGTTCAAACACCATTAAAGCAGTTAAAGACTTCTCAATGTTATCACTAGCGAATAATACATTAAAACAGTGCTCCAGGTTTAACACAATTCAAGATATTCAGATGACAAACTCAAACTTGTTTGATTCATTAGAATATCCTGTGCACTCACTGGCTACTTTTTAAGGTACACCTTACTTATACCCCCTTTTGCCTTCAGAACTGCCTTAATCCTTTGTGGCATAGATTCAACAAGGTACTAAAAATATTCCTTAGAGATTTTGGTCCATATTGACATGATAGCATCACACAGTTGCTGCAGATTTGTCATATGCACATTCATGATACGAATCTCCCAATTCACCACATCCCAATGGTGCTCTATTGGATTGAGTTCTGGTGACTGTGGAGGCCAGTGGACTCATTGTCATGTTCAATAAATCAGTCTGAGATGATTTGCGCTTTATGACATGGTGTGTTATCCTGCTGAAAGTAGACATCAGAAGATGGGTACACTGTGGTCATAAAGGGATGGACATGGTCAACAACAATATTTAGGTAGGCTGTGGTGTTGACACGATGGTCAATTGGTACTAATGGGCCAAAAGTGTGCCAGGAAATGTCCCCCACACCATTACACCACCAACAACAACCTGAACTGTTGATACAAGGCATAGTGGGTCCGTTCTTTCATGTTGTTGACTCTAAATTCTGACCCTACCATCCGAATGTCGCAGCAGAAATGGAGATTCATCAGACCTGGCAACATTTTTTCAATCTTCTATTGTCCAATTTTGGTGAGTCTGTGTGAATTGTAGCCTCAGTTGCTTGATCTTAGCTGACAGGAGTGGCACCCGGTGTGATCTTCTGCTGCTGTAGCCCATCTGCCTCAAGGTTGGACGTGTTGTGCATTCAGAGATGCTCTTCTGCATACCTCAGTTGTAACAAATGATCTTTTTCAAATATTTCCCAAAATATGTTTAACAGAGCAAGGAACTTTTCACAGTATTTCTTCTAATATTTGTTTCTTTCGGAAAAAGTCTTATTTGTTTTATTTCAGCTAGAATAAAAGCAGTTTTTATTTATTTTTATTTTTTATTTTAAGGTCAAAATTATTAGCCCCCTTAAACAATATTTTTTCGATTGCCTACAGAACAAACCACTGTTATTCAATGACTTTTGAATAAAAGGCCAGATAAGAAATTATGAAATGAAAACTATTATATTTATAAATGCGTTGAAAAAATCTTCTTTCTGTTGAATAAAAATTGGGGGAAAATATATAGGGGGCTAATAATTCAGGAGGGCTAATAATTCTAAATTTAACTGTACATATTTTTAAAGAAATTAACATTTATTCAGCAAGGATACTTTAAATTGGTCAAAAGTGAAAGTAAAGACATATTATTTTTTAAATGATTTTCATTTCAAGTTTTTCCAAAAAAATTTTAACTATTGTCAACACTGAAATATTACTTGT
Organism: Danio rerio; assembly: GCF_052040795.2. NCBI lineage: Eukaryota > Metazoa > Chordata > Actinopteri > Cypriniformes > Danionidae > Danio > Danio rerio. The sequence goes on from NC_141036.1 coordinate 50,576,416, forward strand.
GCATCAAATCAGTATATCACAATTATTTCTGGAGGATCATGTGACACTGAAGATCAAAGATCATTTGGTCAATTGCATTCGAAATATTCAAAGTATAAAATCAATAACCACAATGCCAACCACAATGTTAGTATCTAAATGTAATTACAGCCTACAGTATATAAACAGTCTCCTGACAAATGAAAAAACAATTAAAAATGACATGTGAAAGATTAAGTGGCGTCTTTCCCAGCATAGTCCATCCCCAAGGAGCTGGACACCAACCTACATAACCACCCGACGACCTCAATAGAGAGCAGCTAACGGTGCTAGCAATAAAACACAAGCTACTGATAAAAGTAGCAATAATCTCCAGAGTATTAGACCTCACCTCCAGCCGGTCTCCGATCTCGCAAAGGGCAGGCAGTGCTAAGAGCTGCGAGTAGCGGCGGTCATAAATGCACTGATGCAGGTGGGCATCCAGCGTCCGAAACTCTTCATACGAACGCCGCACCATCCACGTCTTACCCTAGATTTCACAGGAAGGAAAGGAGAGATGGGGAAATAGGGGCAGAGAGAAGAGAGAGAGGATGAAGGGAGGGAGAAATCAACAAACAAGAAGATGCAAAAGGAGGTGTCGTTTTGATTTGGTCAGTGGTGCTTTTATTTCTGTGGCAGGAGGGGTTGTTTATAATTAGCGGCGTCTGGTGAATGTGCGCCCACTCACCTGGCAGGACACCTGCACGAGGAAAACCAGATCTTTGGCACTGCCCGAGGTCCAGCTGGCATCGCTCTGCTCGTTGGCAAACTGAAGCTGGAGGTGTAAAGAGCAGACATTAATTTATGGAGGTGTGAAGAAGTTCAAACAAGCACAAACACACGTTTAGTGGGAACTGGGCATGGTTTTACATTGATATTTTACACATAAAGAAATCCATTCCAGTAGGGCTGCATAATATTGAAAAGAATCGAACATTGAGATATTTTCTTTTTCTCTGATTTATATTGTGATACGAGTACGATTTCACCAGATGGCTTAACTAGCTCTATTTAGAATGAATTTATTCATTAAGAAAATAAGATCAAATTTAGTCATTTTTGTTTTGATTCCGTAGGGGAGAGAGTCGTGCATAAAAAATGCACTGCATGTAAAACAAATTGCATGCATAGATAATTATTAGAGAGCAATAATGAAAGTGAATTAAAGCTGCAAGCAGCAATGAAAGGGACCTCGCACCCAGGCTCACCACCTGGCCTAAGAATGACAGAGAACAATGGACAATAATAATTTGAGTGATATATATATATATATATATATATATATATATATATATATATATATATATATATATATATATATATATATATATATATATATATATATATATATATATGTCTTCAGGTCAGGACTCTTATCAACTCTTAACAACTTCCTGTTTCGTGGCGAAGCATCAAAGTGCACGTTTTCAGCAGAGGAAGTTAAAAATATCTGACTTCCTGTTGGTTTTGAGACTTCGCTCCAAGAGACTCTTTGGTAGGTATTAGCATGTTTTATGTGTGTGTCAATTTTCGTAAGTGTGCATAAAACAGCTCTGGGGCCACTTCGTCAAATGTGGATAGGTGGCGCTGTCAAGCCATTTTGCCACACCCACTTACGAAGCCTATAACAAACGTACATTTTCACCACTTCAGTTTGTTCTGTAGACAGTTGAAAAAAAAATATTGATTAAGGGGACTAATAATATTGATAATAAAATGTTTTCTAAAAATATTAAAAACTAAAAAAAAAGAAGCAACATAATATTGTGATTTTATTTTTTCAAAGTAAAAGTTTGTTCTTTTTAAAATTGTTTTATAAATGTACTTTAATCCTGTGATGTCAGCTGAATTTTTAGCATCATTATTCCAGGCGTTAGTGTCACACGATCCTTCAGAAATAATCAGAATAGGATTATTTTTATTAATAAACATTCATTCAAAATAACATCATTTATTTCAGATGTAAATCATTTCATTTACTTTTTTAAAAATTAATAAATAAATTAAACAATAAGAAGCTTCAAATAAAGTAATTGTTGACCCCTTATGTCTCACTAATCACTCTTATTATGTAAAGCAATGAGGAAGTTCGCTCATGCTGCAGGGATATGAAACAATGTTTTGGTGACTGAACCATTGTGAAGGGATATGTCCTTGATTTCCCTCATTGGTCATGTGTTTAACAGTAACTGTAACTCTTTTACACTTTTAGAGTTTCTAGTAATTTAGTAAATGTCAAGAGTGAAAGCAACATCGCAAAAGTGTAGCAAACAAATCTGTTTTAGTCACTTAAACAGTTTAAATCAATAGATCATTTAAAACTATAAATTCTATCATCATTTTCTCACCCTCCACTCATTTGAAACAAATTTGAGTTTTTATATATGCACACACAGTTGAGGTCAAAATGATAAGCTCTCCTGTGATTTTTGTTTTCTATTTCAGACATTTTACAAATGATGTTTAACAGAGCAAGGATTTTTTTTTTTTTACAGTATTTCCAATAATATTTTTTCTTCTAGAGAATAAAAGCAGTTTTAAATTTCTTTAAAACCATTTAGAGGTCAATATGTTTCACCCTCTTTAAAAAAATGACTTGCCTAATTACCCTAACTTGCTTAATTACCCTAAAGTCTTTAAATGTCACTAAGATGAATACTAGTATCTTGAAAAATATCTAGCAAAATATTATGTACTGTCATCATGACAAAAATAAAAAAAAAATCCATTATTAAAACTATTATATTTAGAAATGTGTTGAAAAAAACTTCTTTCTGTTAAACAGAAAAAGAGGGAAAATATGGACCATTTTGAGGGATGAACAATAGCAATTTCCTGTTTTTTTTTCCATTTTTAATTTCTTCTGAAAATCAAAAAAAGAGCCACATATTGATGAATAATTTTATGATAGCTGTTTCAGATCTGTAACAAGAGGCAATTCAATTTTAAAATAGCTTGATAACAAGCACGAAATGTTCATGAGCCAATGACATGGCCATACTGAAATGATCAGTGGGGGCTAATAATTCAGGAGGGCTAATAATTCTGATTTCAACTGTAAATGCAGTCTTGGAGGAGACTATAAGAGACTTTGTAGAAAAGCATTTATTGATCGCATAACCCACCGGTCCTACTGCACCCAACCTAGCTTGAGCTGGGATCAAACCAGCAGTATGGAAGTTGGTTGCTCTAACAAAGAGGCTAAAGACCATGGTCTCTAGCATCTGTCGGTAGAGCACCTTTTGAGGTCAGAGGAGTGAGGTTTACCTGCATAGCACCTCGCTAGCTGGCCTCCGTTACACTCACCCCACTAAACCTCACTCCCCCCATCCTGGACGAGCCCCCATGTGTAACCCAACCTGGTCTGAGCTGGGATTAAACCATTGTATGGAAGTTGGTTGCTCTAACAAGGAGGCTGAAGACCATGGCCTCTAGCGTCTGTCACTAGAGCATCTTTTGAGGTCAGAGGAGTGAAGTTTACCTGCATAGCACTTTACTAGCTGGCCTCCGTTACACTCGTAATTATTCCAAACTTATGAAAGGTACAGTAGCAAAGTATTCTTTAATTACAGACATACATGATTGTGAAGCGCTTTGGGTGTATGGCCATACACAATAAATGCGCTATATAAATACACATTACATTTACATTACATACAGTTGAAGTCAGAATTATTAGTCCCCTTTTGATTAGATTTTTAAAAATATTTCACAAATTATTTTTAACAGAGCAAGGAAATTTTCACAGTATGTCTGATAATATTTTTTCTTCTGGAGAAAGTCTTATTTGTTTTATTTCGGCTGGAATAAAAGCAGTTATTAATTTTTTAAAAACCATTTTTGGGACAAAATTATTAGCCCCTTTTAGCTATTTTTTTCGATAAACTACAGAACAAACATCGTTATACAATAACTTGTCTAATTACCCTAACCTGCCTAGTTCACCTTATTAACCCAGTTAAGCCTTTAAATGTCACTTTAGGCTGTATAGAAGTGTCTTGAAAAATATCAAGTAAAATATTATTTACTGTCATTATGTCAAAGATAAAATGAATCCGTTATTAGGAATAAGTTTTTAAAACTATTATGCTTAAAAATGTGCTGAAACAATCTTCCCTCCATCAAACAGAAATTGGTGAAAAAAATAAACAGGGGCGCTAATAATTCAGGGGGGCTAATAATTCTGACTTCAACTGTGTAAGCCAAATTAATTAGTTGGAATTGTAAGGTAAATCACTAATTGAATGAATAGCACTTCAAAAATCACCATGGTGAAAGTGTGGTAAATGGCAGAAAATTTCATATTTTGCTAAAAGCACAAAGAAGAGGCTGTTTCTGCTTCACAAAGTCACATCGGAAAAGATGTAGGTCTTTTATTTTTCCCTTTTCTTCAGGGGATTTAAACACTAATGAGACAAACTCCCACTCTAGTCCTGCTGTGCATTCAGTGCGCTCCAGGTGCTCTTCAGTGTGTGTGTGTGTGTGTGTTTATACAGCACTATCAGAGACACAAAATGACTATATAAACAGCACAAATGCACAATAATGCCACAGGGAGAGCGAAATGCATTTTGATAATGGATGTCTACCATTATGGCTGTAAATTTTCTTGGACTGATTACAGATTTTAGGCTTAAATCAAGAGAGTTGCTTGCAGTCAGTTGCTGTGTCCCAATTCGCATACTATCTGTCCTAAATAGTATTTGAAAATAGAATTAGTATGTCCCAAATTGTAGCATGTTGAAAAGAGTATGCAAAAGGTTCCCGGATGGTTAACTATTTCCAGTCAAATTTTTTTAAGTGTAGAACCATCCATACTCTAACCGCTGTCATTGCCCGCAGTGCATTCCGCTTTGGATGTGAATTCGATTAGAACTACAAACGTGGGTAAAAAGTGTAAATAAACTAACAACATGATGAACGCGCAAGACAACTCAAGTAGAGAGGCTTCGGAAAGATGTTTGTATGACTGTTAGTCAATATCTAGCCCACTGAAAAATATTTAAATCCCATGTTCTGTTCTATATTTCATTTGCAACAAAAATACTGAACTTATATAAAGACATGTTTGGACATTAACATCTAAATGCATGATTATCCAAAGACCTGAGGAGATTTCTCTGCATGAAAGACTCGTGAATAGCAGATTAACCTGCTGCTGCTTCTCCAATAAATTAGGAAATTAAATAATGACAGAAATGTGAATGAAGTGTGGATGATTGATAGGGGCTCATAACTAAGCAATATTAACTAAGAAAGTATTATGTCCCAAAGCTTGCATAAAATTCTGTTACACACTGGAAAAGTATACACTGTATTTATCCATCACAAAAAAATACATACTTTTAGGGTCTAGTATAAGTATGCGAATTAGAACGCAGCAACTGTGTATCTGTGAATGTTTCCTCTGGCTTTTCATGGCACATAAATACAGGATTTTCATGAGCGTGCATGCATGTGTGTGTGTGTGTGTGTGTTAATGAAGGTCACAAAGCATGTTTTAGGCCTGGAGGCTGAATGCTAATATCTGCTCGTTACTTCCATAATAACAGCATCTCTAACCGATGCATATTGACAACCCAAATTTACCTACACACTTACACAAAAAAAGACTTTGATTAGATATTTTTGTGTGTGTATTTTTAAATTAGGTCACCTGGGTTAATTACGCTGAATGTGTCAGTTGAATGCAGATCAGTAAAATTGTTTTACCTTATTATTCCACCTTATCTATCTTTTTAATTATGTAGTTCATCTAAAATATATATATTCTATCATTATTTGCTCACCCTCAACTTGGTTTAAACCTATTTGAGTCATTTTTCTGTTGAACCAAAAAGTAGATATTTTAAAGAATGTTTGAAACCAGTAGCCACTTTTTTTAACCCACTATGGATGCTAATGTTATGGATGCTTTGTAAACATTTGTCAGGATATCTTTTGAAAAAACTAACTCTTAAAGGTTTAAAACTACACTACCTGACAAAAGCCTTGTCGTCGATCCCAGTTCTAAGAGCAACAAATAATTACTTGACTCATCACAAATACTGCAGAAGACCTATTGGAACCCGCATGGACCCAAGATTCTCACAGTAATCAGTCAAGTTTGGGGTTACATTCAGTATGGGGGCGTGCGAGAGATCTGCAGAGTGGATGGCAACATCAACAGCCTGAGAAATCAAGACATTTGTGCTGCCCATTACATTACAAACCACAGGAGATGGCAAATTCTTCAGCAGGATAGCGCTTCTTCTCATACTTCAGCCTCCACATCAAAGTTCCTGAAAGCAAAGAAGGTCAAGGTGCTCCACGATTGGCCAGTCCACTCACCAGACATGAACATTATTTAGCATGTCTGGGGTAAGATGGAGGAGGCATTGAAGATGAATCCATAGGATCTTGATGAACTCTGGGAGTCCTGCAAGAACGCTTTCTTTGCCATTCCAGATGACTTTATCAATACGTTATTTAAGTCATTGCAGAGATGTATGGATGCAGTCCTCCAAGCTCATGGGAGTCATACACAATAATAACTCTTTTTCCACTGCATCATGACTTTCTATTCTATACTCTACATTATTTGTCAAGCGTCAAAACTTTTGTCTAAGCAAAGTCCGACTTTACTGTCCTAATTAAATCATTGAAATTTAATGCATGATCATATTTTATTTTAGTAAAATAAGTGTAATCTACCTTTGCCTTTTATATAAGCCATTTCTGATACCGAATGATCAACTAGAGACAAGTTAATATTTGTTGTTCCTAAAACTTGGATAGGCAACAAGACTTATGTCAAGTAGTGTACACTCAAAAAATAAAAAAAATATTTAAAATGAGCTAAACAATACAATTCTTAAGTTTTTTGGGGGGGGGGGGGGGGGCAACTTAATTGTTTTATGTTCGATCCACTTAAATAAGTAAAAACTATTAAGTCTTAAATGATTTGTGTTGGAACAACATAAAAGGAATTGTGTGAAACCAGGATTTTTTAAAGTGTACTTGAGGGTGAGTAAATGTACCTTATTGGGTAAACTATCCCTTTAATGAAATGCTTTGTTTATAATAACTATGACCTAAAATCTACAACATTTAAATGTGAACCATTTCTTACCTCAATAGAACCGAAGTCCACATTTTCGTAGTGAAAGTGGGCACAGTCAACAAGCTTGGGGAAGTGACCTTTCACAACAGAAAGCCTGAAACCACAAACAAGCAACCAAATGAGCAACCAAACATTGTACAAAGTGAATCCTTAAACCCGTAACTTATTTGTTTACTCATATTAGTCACTAGAACTATTGTTTGTTTGTGCCAAGAAAACAATAAAACATGCAAGGACAATACAGTGTGTAGTTTGCGGAGTTTGCTGACTTGTCCAGACTTGAGACTTGAGATTTTTATTCTATTTAATCCCAGGTTTTTAATTCTTATTCTATTTTTAATTCTTATTCTTATTGTGCATTGTTGTTGTTGAACAATTGAATGTGAGTTTTAGCAAAGAAAATTCAGATTATGTGCCTGTTTTTGAAATCTGGTTTAGGAGTTTAAGTTATGTGTTTCCTATGAAAGAATTGAGATAAGGGTCGGCAAACAAATAAAAAATTTGAAATCCATTAAGGCTTTATATTAGTGATGCTGACTTGTAACTCTTTGTGGGCTGGACTGGTTTGGCGTACGGAGGCCTGACTTTAACTGCAGGTCGGCAGTTTCACTTTAACTTATAAACGTTTCATTCATGCCGCCGTGACAAACTAAGGTATTAGACGCAAATAAGGAGTAAGGACTTATGAGAGTGTTATGAAATTTAATAACGCACGGCAAATGGAAAGAGAAAAAAACTTCTGCATTATGCGATGCGTGTTTGTGTGTGTGCAGTCTTTTACTGACAGCCAGATTGGGTGGTTTTGAATTTAATTTTGCAGGTAAAAATTAACATAGGCGGGTAGTGAAAACTTGGGCAGTTTTGCAACGGCATGCCCGCCAGCCCCGGTCTTCACTTAAAAACCTGTTATGATCTCTTAAAGAGATGTCATACCCCCCATTTTTCACATACAAACGCCTACAACAGTTGTGATCTCCCAAGGACATGACATCTTAACTTCATCTTACATCTTATTGAACATCATTTATTTTTATCACCAATTATCATAATAGAACAGTTTCTCAAACAGTTTTTGATGCATTTTGGAAACAGGAGATGAACCCCTGATCTAATGCGCCACCTGGCTAGAGAAATCCATTCTCAAAGACTTATTATTTGGGTAGCACACATATTCTGAATGCCTTCGGCAGAATTTAACTGAGCCATTTTAATCTAGATTAATTCCGAGATTCCTCTAGAATAATAAAAATGTATCTATGCCCACCACAAATATACATAAAAATGCATTATATACATAAATACATTCAGCCAATAGAGTTGACTGCAACGTTAACTTTAGTTTAATACTGACTAAAAACTTTTGACTGATTAATCTTTATATTGTTGTTTGTTAAATGTTCAATACATTAATTTGATATCAATTTTAGTAATATTTAATAAAAAAAAAATTTGTAGAACAAATTTTGTAATAAACCAAAGAAATTGTCAACTGACATTACATTGTTCCGCCACAAGATGGAGACAGAGACTGTATAATAATCCAGAAGATAAAAACAGTTCTCAGTGAAAAATTAACCAAGGGCTAAAGTTCTTTTTTTTTAGAACTGGTAGTTTTTTTTTTTGTGTGTGTATTTTCATTCATTAATCTTCTTGTCGGCTTTGTCCCTTTATTATTCCAGGGGTGCCACAGCAAAATGAACCGCCAACTTATCCAGCAAGTTTTTACGCAGCGGATGATGCCCTTCCAGCCGCAACCCATCTCTCATACACACTCATACACTACGGACAATATAGCCTAACCAAATCACCCGTACCGCATGTCTTTGTACTGTGGGGGAAACGGGAGCGACCGAAGGAAACGCACGCGAATGCAGAGAGAGCATGCAAACTCCACAAAGAAACGCCAACTGATGCAGCCGAGGCTCGAACCATCGACCTTCTTGCTGTGAGGCAACAGCACTACCTACTGCTCCACTGCATCGCCTTTTTATATTTTATATTGCTGTATTTATACCATAGTAATCTAGTACTGTTTGCTTTGGCTTTTTCAGGATTAATGTTTGTGAAAATCCCGAGAAATACTGGGAGATCTCTGTAGACTGATGGCATTTCATGCCGTTCAGCCTTATAATCTTAAAATGTGAACAAGATCATCTGTTTTGTAATCCCGTAAACATTACAATACTCAATACTACAATACATTATGCAGGAGAATCTTTTAAATACTAGTTTCTAAAGTGACGTCTTCGGTTTCTGCTTGCAACTGCAGTTGTGAATGAATGGCGGAAAAAAAGTGGTTCCTCATACAAAAGGTTTTCTAAGACTCTCTGTGTTTGTTTTCTTTATTAAATACATGATTATGCCGTCGAACTGCTGCATGAAAGCAATATTATACAAATAGCAGTGCAATATTCAATTCAATTCAGCTTTATTTGTATAGCGCTTTTACAATGTAGATTGTGTCAAAGTAGCTTCACATAAATGGTCATAGTAACTGGAACAGTGTAGTTCAGTTTTTATTGTTTAAGTTCAGTTCAGTTCAGTTCAGTTCAGTTTAGCTCAGTTCAGTGTGATTTAAAATCATTACTGAGAGTTCAAACACTGAAGAGCAAATTCATCGATGCGTAGCTCTACCAATCCTGAACCATGCGAGCCAGTGGCAACAGCGGAGAGGGAAAAAAAACTTCACCTAATAGGAGTGAAGAAAAAAAAAACCTTGATCGAACCAGACTCAGTTGGGCACGACCATTTTAATTTCTCCGCTGGCCAAAAGTCTTGTGCAGAGCTTCAGTCACCGCAGTGGATACCTATACAGCCATATCTCACTGCTTCTTATGTGATATTACGATATTGCTCATATATATCAAGCTTTTCAAGGATTAATCAATAAATCAAATGTCCCAATCAAATCAAATGTCCCTTTGGTCAGTGCCACACTGAAGTTAAATGTGCTTTATAAATAGACTTTACTTCCTGTACAAACTACTATGTAATTTTCACCACTAGAGAGCGTGTATTCACAACAAACAAAGTTGCAGTTAGATGATTTAAAATGTAGTTTGTTATGTCTAATACGTTTATGGTAATTTTTTTATAATTATGGTGATTTCTTTTTGAGCTCTCTGGAAATGGACTGTGAAAACATAATAATTAATTAGTTTTGGGATTTTAGACGTGGTGTTGTGTTATTTGATGCTACATCCCTGCACGCTAACAACAGTTTCTGTCACAGGATAATACTATGCAGATTTTCATCAGCTTTGTTTTTGCATGGTGTAGAAACGTTTGAGTCTCCAGGGCAGATTTCAATGAGGTACTACACGGACACGGAAACTCTGCATCTCATTATCAGCTATTTCAGAGGGAAGTGAAACTCAGTTCTTCCTTTTTTAAAAAGTGTTCAGAGGTGAACGAGCATAGAAATGAACTCAGATTTGACAACAACAAGATCCTTCATGTAATTAAACCAGTCTCTTTCATTTCTAAAACACTTACAGCTCCTAAATCTTGGTTTTAATTGCTTGTTTATTTGCTGGTAAAATTACCTTTGGAAAAGCTGCTTTAAAATAGTGCCCAACTAATAGCTTCTGGGGTTTTATTGCAGGATAAATGGATAGAATTGAAGAATTTAGCCATAAGAAATAACTGGACTTGTATCTATGAATATACCTCTGTGAGAATTATTGAAATTAGAAATAAGCAAGTTTTGTTAATTTCAATAAATGAGTTACTAGATAATATATTAAAGCATGAATGCTGGAGCTTGTGGAGTTTTCAGCTTCTGCAGTCTCAACTTTTGAGAACATAGACACCGTTTCATTTCCAGACCTGCCATATAAGTCACTCCAGGTTGCATTATATAACTATTGTGGATAAAGTAGAAGCTCAAGATCATCAATTAAAATGGCTATTATACATAAAATTGCAATGATTTTTGTCTCCCATAATTCACTAAAAACACACTAAAACATTTGTTGAAAGTCTTATATCATTCTCTGCCTAATAAAGTAATTGGAGAAGAGCTGGAATGTCCCTATATTTCAGGTTATGAAAGCAGAAATATCCCTGCAGGGGATTCTTTAGAGCTCATTAAAGTCTAGTGGTTGAATGGATCAGAAAAATCACAGTTTAGATCATATTATATTTTTTGACTGACGGATCAAATAGTATTTTAAATCAGTGTATTTTAACAAGAATATGTTAAAATATGTTTAAAATAAAAAAAAACAGCAATTTATAATTTTTATACATAGCATTTGTTACTCAATTATTTCCTATGTTTTTTAATCACTTCTTTTTCTTTTTAAATCTTTAAATTATAACGTGTTTCTATTGTATTTTAATTTCTGATGAAGGGAAGAGCTGCTAAACTGTATTTCATGATTTCATTTTCTTGTCGTCTTAGTCCCTTTATTATTCAGGGGTCGCCACAGCGGAATGAACCGCCAACTTATCCAGCATATGCTTTACGCAGCTGATGCCCTTCCAGCTGCAACCCATCACTGGGAAACATCCATACACACTCATTCACACACATGCACTACAGACAATTTAGCTTACCCGAATCACCTATACCGCATGTCTTTGGACTTCTGAACTGAAAAACTACACCAACACAGGGAGAACATGCAAACTCCACACAGAAATGCCAACCGACCCAGCTAGGGCTTGAACCAGCAACTTTCTTGCTGTTTGGCGATTGTGCTACCCACTGCGCCACTGTGCTGCCCTTCATTATTTTCTACTGAACAAAACAATAAACTTCTAACTTCTAACAAAAAAAACCTGCTGAAAAAAAATTCATTGTAGTTATTTTTATTAAATTCAGTAGAACAAATTAAATATAAGAAATCTTGAAAGTGGTGGCTCAGTGGTTAGCTCTGTCGCCTCACAGCAAGTAGGTCGCGGGTTTAAGTCTCGAGTCCCAGTTTTCTCCGGCTGCTTTTGTTTCCCCCACTGTCCAAAGACATGTGCTATAGGTGAATTGAAAACTAAATTGACCATACTGTATGTGTGTGAATCTGAGTGTGTATAGATAGTTCCCAGTACTGGGTTGCTGCTGGAAGGGAATCCGCTATGTAAAATATACGATGGATAAGTTGGTGGTTCATTACGCTGTGGTGACCCCTGATGAAAAAAGGGACTGAGCCAAAGGAAAATGAGTGAATGACATCTTAAAAGTACAGTCTTGAAAGTACAATGTTTACATTTTGCAATATTTATTTTTATTTTTATGTTGGACCTGTAATCATTAGAGTGTGAAAAAAGCTTTCTATTTTATTAATACTTTCTACCTAATACTATCTACATTTTATTTTATCAAACATTTATCCTGAAGTGAGAAATATGATCACATATTAACAAGTACATTTAAAATATATTATTTAAAATGTGCAAAAGAAATGGTCCTTTACATGTGGTCAATATAAAAAAAAAAACTCACTGGCCACTTTATTAGGTACACTTGTTCAACTGTTCGTGTTTTAGTTAGTGTCAGACGGGCTGCTCTGAGAATGTCAGAAACTGCTGATCTACTGGGATTTTCATGCACAACCATCTCTAGAGTTTACAGAGAATGGTCTGAAAAAGATAGCATATCCAGTGAATGGTTCAGGCTGGTGGTGTAATGGTGTGGGCGATATTTTCTTGGCACACTTTGGGCCCATTAGTACCAACTGAGCATTGTGTCAACACCACAGCCTACCTGAGTATTTGCTGACCATGTCCATGCCTTTATGACCACAGTGTACCCATCATCTGATGGATACTTCTAGCAGGATAACGTGTCATGTCATAAAGCAAGAATCATCTCAGACTGGTTTCTTGAACATGACAATAAGTTCACTGTACTCAAATGGCCTCCACAGTCCCTAGAACTCAATCCAATAGAGCACCTTTGGGATGTGGTGGAACTGGAGATTTACATCATGGATGTGCAGCCAACAAATCTGCAGCAACTCTGTGATGCTATCATGTCAATATGGACCAAAATCCTGGAGGAATTTTCCAGTCCTTGTTGAATCTATGCCAAGAAGGATTAAGGCAGTTCTGAGGGCAAAAAGGGGGTCCTACCTGTTACTAGTAAGGTATACCTAATAGAGTGGCCAGTGAGTGTAAATATCATTATCAGGATATGAGATGACCCATTTTGTGATGTAAGATATGTTTGCAGAAGCTCTAGTTCAGGATTGAATGTACTGACCTTTTGCTCATCTTCCCCTTCAAGTTGGCAGTGGTGCCCACCGATCGGGTCCCAGGCTCCCCTGAACTGTCCAGATTATCAGTGCTCCGAGCCTGAAGAACAAAGACAGAAGAAATGATTAATGAAAAAGGTTGGCTATCATCGAAAAGATCATCATCATCTCTGTTTTTGAAGTATCGTCTGAATGCACGCACAGAAAATAGATTATAAATCCCAAATCAGCAAGGATGATCAAACAAAGGTGATTCTCTTGAGGATTCATTAGACTGATGAATTATATTGATATACTGTACATTTTTAAATATCACTCAGAAAGGTGTTAATGGAGGAGAAAGCAGCTTGTGAAGTGACCGGGGGAGGCACTGCTGAAATATGGTTTAATTTGTAGTAAAAGCAAAGTCACTTCATCAAATGTGTGAACAAATGCATGTTGTCTGAATGGGACATGACGATGAGTGTGGTGTGAGCCAAGCAGCAATTTTTAAAATCCTTACAGAATAAGTAGTGAGTTTAGGATTTGGGATTAACAGCAATGCACAGCAAGCAACAAAAGCATTAAAAATAACAGATCAACGTGATGTATGAATGAAAAATGATGTAAAAATGAAAATGATTTTTTTTAAAAGCAGCCCCGATTGCATTTAGTAAACAGTCCACACACTGGCAAAGACCTGAGAACAGAAACTTTTTTTTCCTTTCCTCTAGGATTTAAAACATAAGTGATAGATTTCTGAAATCACAGATAAAATTTTATAGGTGACCAGTTCTAAATGTTTCAATGGGAGTGCTCGAGCTTCTGAAGGATTCAGCTAACTATATATTTATTTCTTATTATTTATTCTTATAAATTTCTTATATTTATTTATGTTCTTGAATATGATTGGCTGATATCTGTGCCACTCTTTGTAAAACCCTGAGTTAGTTTTTGGTTGGCCATCTGTTTGTTTCTAACAATTCTCCTGTTTTCGTTAGTGCAGACTACTTCAGTAAAAAGAAAGAGAAGAAATGCCTGCATGTGTTTAGTGTTTTCCGTTATCGCAAACACAACAGTAATCTGGTGGTGTTTGTGCTACTTTGGCTTTTTCGGGGTAAATTATTATTGTGATCTCCTGACTGCAACAGAGAAATACTGGGAAATCTCTGTAGACTGATGGCATTTCATGTCGTTCAGCCTTATGATCTTAAAATGTCAGCAAAATAACCTGTTTTGTCATCAATATATATATACACAGTTGAAGTCAGAATTTTTAGCCCCCTTTTCATTTATTTTATTTTTTTTAAATATTTACCAAATTATGTTTACCAGAGCAAGGACATTTTCACAGTATGTCTGATAATATTTTTTCTTCTGGAGAAAATCTTATTTGTTCTATTTTGGCTAGAATGAAAGCAGTTATTAATTTTTTAATCACCATTTTAAGGTCAATATTATTAGCCTCTTAAGCTATTTTTTTTTCTGATAGTCTACAGAACAAACCATCGTTATACAATAACTTGCCTAATTACCCTAACCTGCCTAGTTAACCCAATTAACCTAGTCAAGCCTTTGAATGTCACTTTAAGCTGTGTAGAAGTGTCTTGAAAAACATCTAGTAAAATATTATGTGCTGTCATCATGGCAAAGATAAAATAAATCAGTTATTAGAAATGAGTTATTAAAACTATTATGCTTACAAATGTGTAGAAAAGAAATCTGCTAAACAGAAACTGGGGAAAAAACAAACAGGGGGGCTAATATTTCTCATTTCAAGGTAAAAAATGTAAACAAATAAATAATATCTGTAATATTAAAAAATGTAAACAAATAGATGAATATAATTAATCAGGGAGGAAAATAACTGTCATTGCATACTAATTTTGTTCATATTATGTGTGTATATGCTTGTATGTATGTTATATTATATGTATGCATGCAAGCAAGCAAGTTGAAGTCATAATTCCTGTGAATTTTTAATTTCTTTTTCAAGTATTTCCCAAATTACGTTTAACAGAGCAATGATTTTTTTCACAGTATTTCCTATAATATTTTTTTTCTTTTGGAGGTCTTATTTGTTTTAATTTCGGCAAGAATAAAAGCAGTTTTTAATTTTTATAAAACCATTTTATATTATTAACTCGTTTAAGCAATATTTTTCCTAATTGTCTACAAAAACCACTGATATACAATGACTTGCCTAATTACCCTAATTTGCCTAGTTAAGCCTTTAAATGTCACTTTAAGCTGAATACTAGTATCCTGAAAAATATCTAGTCAAATATTATTTACTGTCACCAAGGCAAAGAAATAAGAAACCAGTAAGAGTTATTTAAATGTTTAGAAATGTGTTTTTCTCTGTTAAATGGAGATTATTAGAATACTGTTATCAACAGTATACTACTAATGCTCAAATGCTACTGATGATATTCTTTCATTATATCTAAATAAAGCAGCTTTATTACTCTATAGTGGCCCTACAAAAATATAATAAAAAATAAAATACTCCGGCAATTGATTTATCCCTTGAACCGCAATGCTCTACAGATCTCCTTATTTCACTGTCTTTGCCTCCAGCATCCAGCTGATGTTGTAAGTAAACATGATGTGACATGATGTGCAGCTCTAAACAGTTCAGTGCCAGCGCTTCAGGATATTACAACACAGGGCACTGGGCTTCAGAGCGCAAGATCTGAGAACACACCGGATGTTTCCTCCCTTATTAGAGCTTTTTCATGCTTGTCCTAGATGAATAAAAGCCCGGCGACTTCCGGCTCAGTCATGCTAACAGCAGACCTGTCGTGATGACTGTTTGAGTTTCATTCACCTGACAGGCAGTTTCGATGGAAACATTACCACTGGAGCATTCGGTTGCGAGACAACCCTTCCCAGATCCCCTCGGGGGGGAAGAACAGATCTCTGCAGTCCTGCTTTAGGTTTGCACAACACCAAGCAGTCATGAATGAGCTCAAACACAGGAATCGGCAGAGGGATCAGCCTGTGTATCTACTAGGACTGAGCATCAATTCAGATATCCCAATTTGATTGAGTCTGATTGAAATGTTCTCAAGTTCTTCTCATTGTTCTCACAGGTTTCTCGCTTTGCACTCACACTACAAGCATACCACACCAAAGCCCAACCGAACCGCGCTCTGGCACACCTCTTTCAGCCGGGCCAGGGCTCACCAACCTGATTTCACCAAGTAGGACATGTTCCTGGATTAACATTTATGTTGATCCTGGAACAACATTTCAATCAGCCAATCAGAACTAAGGTATATGTTTACAGTTTAGGTTAAGTTTAGGCCTATGGTTATGCACTTCTACATGATTGTTATTGTTATAACTATTATTCCTTTCAGATTTTGAGAATATTTAGTGTTATGGTTGGGTTTAGAAGTAGGGAATAGGTATGGATTACATTTTCAAAATGATGTTCCAGTATCAACATTAGGAATCGGCCGGTATAAGATTCTGACAGTATGATAACCTTGAATAAAAATATCACGGTTTCACAGTATCACGGTATTGTGATTACTGCTCAAATATATGGTTTTTTTATATGTCTGGGTAAAAAGATAAACCAAAAAATTCCCCTTTTAAAAACAATATATTCTGTTTTTGAAAGATTTATGATATTTTGGAGATGTAAATGTCAGGCTGAATAATTGACTTCTGCTGTCTTAATTAGTTTCACTGATTTCTTTACAATTTAAACGGCATCTTTGGATATTTTTTTCTGCTGGAGATACGGTTACAAAAAACAAACAAAAAAAAATCTTACACATACCTTAGTAACGGTATTACAGAAAGTTGACGGTATACCTTGAAAATGGTTATCGTCCCATGCCTAATCAACATTGATGTTAATCCAGGATCACATTGTACTTGGCAAAACCTTGATGTGGGCCAGGGATAGCCAACAGAAGCGTGCCTGGACCCAATTCGGAGCACTCTCATGCCAAATAAACCAAGTTTTAATTAACATTAAAAATGCAAGTGTTTTTAGGGGACCCAAAAACATAAAGGACCTAGCTGGGATTTGCTTACTGTGCAGTGACTATTGCTCAGTAAAGTTGTAGGTGCTCTTTGAAGGATGAGTTTTTTTGTTTATTTTAACATCCTGATTACTTGTGTAATGTTGTACTTAGTTGTAGGTGCTCTTTAAAGGATGATTTTTTTTTAAACATCCTGATTACTTGGTTGCCCTGTGTTTTGTTTATTTTTAGCCTAAATAACCATGGTTGCATTCTAAATGTAATACTTCCATACTATACAGTACGCTAAAAACAGTATGCGAGTCGAGTACTATGTCCGAATTCACAGAATTTGAAGGGCAGTATGCGAGAGGTACCCAGATGACCTACTAGCAAGGGCTTTAGAAAACAAAGTACTTAATGAAATAAACACTTAATAATACAAATAACAATCCTGTCCCATGTTGCAAAAGTCAATTTACATGATTTTACTGCAGTCGGGCTTTGACGAGGTATGAATGTAGAGATATTTAGAAAGGTGTGTGACACAATTTAACTCGTTTACTGTTTTTCATAATCATGGAGGCCAAAATCGAAACCAAATCTTGATTAATTGCACAGCCTTGGTTAAAAGTATTATGGGGAACTAGTAGTGAACTTGACTTTGTGCACGTGTAAGTTACTAATGGTTGACGGAGCATTATTTTTTTTTTTAAGTCAATTAATTTATGTTACAAAATGAAAAGGTACAAATGGAATCAAACATATTATTTGTTAAAGATGCCAAAAGGATCAAATATGTGTCATGTAAAAAGAAGAGATAGGTAAAAGAATAAATAAGTTTAAGTAATAAACGAATGATGTATGTGGTAATGGGGTGGGGGAATAATAAGCTTATGCTTCATCCTGCTCCATTTTCGACCCTGTTGAAATGTATTTATTTTTGTTAATGATATTTTATGTATGATATTTTTGTTCGAAAATAAATAAATAAAATCAAATCAAACCTCCCAATCCTCCCCATGCGCAGAATTGGCTCTATTACTGTCTCTCCACCAAAGATAGTGTGTGGTGAGTGCACTGGTGTGATTGTTCTATGTCTGCCATCGCATCATCCAAGTGGATGCTGCACAGTGGTGGTGGTGTGGAGAAACCCCTCACCCTCGTGATTGTGAAGCGCTTTGGGTGTATGGCCATGCACGATAAATGTGCTATATAAATACACATTACATTACATTCTGCAGTATGTGCAGTTACTCAAACATGACCTGCTCTTTCTTTGTGTTTCTTTGTTAATCTTACATGTTTAAGCAGTATTGTGCTGCATGGATACGTGTATGAATATACAGAGCTACAGTAAATAGAGAAATCTCTGTCTGACATCATTCTCAGCCCTGCACTTCCCATAATACTTAGAAAACCCCTGAAACTCAATTCATGGCTTTTGATAATCGATATCTAATCAACCACCTTTTTAAAAATGCTGAAAACTGACTGCCAGCCCTAGTTTGTAATCCTTGTATTCTTCCATAAAGAGATGGTGAATTAGGAAAGGCCAGCTTTATTGATAAGCCTGTAATCATTTTAAAGGCGATGATGAGATTGATTGAAGCACGGTGCATGTGGCAGTATGGGACGCCGGACACTTCTGAAACTTACCTTTATTGCCAGCTGCTCTCCCCTGGGCAAGAAACCTTTAGAGATGGTCAGTAGTACAAAACCACATTTATCAAGGTATAAACCTAAACTCTATAATTAAGCAAGCATGTATGAATGCTCCTATTTAATGCAAATGATGATAACAGTCCTTTCATTTTATGTACTTACTTCTGTGCAGACTATAAAGCCAAGGTACTGATGTAAACAAATGTTGTGTTGGTATGTGCATGCAGCAACTCTTAGTGGAGACAAGGAAAGCAAAGCTGAAGACAGACATTGCACAACGCAAAAGATAAAAGAAAGTTGATGAAAAGATGAAAGCCAATGCAAAAACTAGGAAGCAAGGTCAAACTACAAAAGCATCCTCAAGAATATAAACAAAAACTCACTCGCATAAAAAACCATTCCATTTAAATAAAAACTAAATAAACTTAATAGCAAAGACACAAAACACAATCCAAAATAAAACGAGTAAAGTGAAACATGTTGACACTAGTTGAAAGACTTGTACTCAGACATATGCAAAACTAAAGCCGTTTCTGATATATGCAAATGAAACCAAACTAGACTGCAAAACAACAACAACAAAATAAACATATAATTAAAAACAAAATAAAAACTAGTAAAACTAATAATAAAACCAATTTTAGTACTTGATAAAAAAACAATGAATAAATAAACAAAATAAACTGGAAAAAAAAAGAAAAAAAAAATCACAAGAAATTGATCCAAATAAATAATATAAACAAAAGCTAATATGAGCAGTACTTTATGTGATGCTGAGAAATGGATAGACACTATATAATATAAATAGTGGTACTTCAACTCAGTGAAAAAAACGCACAAAAGCATTCAAATCACTTTAAATGGGTGTTCAGCCAAACAGCAAATATATATATATATTTAAAAGGCAGCAACACCAAAGCTCCAAAGTTATTAAATTAAAAAGGCTGATACAAGGCATGTAATGTTTCGAGCACACCGGCTCTTTATCAGACAGTATTCATCACAGTATGTTGCTCTATTTTTATATACACTTCTGGATCTTATGATCTCATACATCATCTCACAACAAAAACAGAAAAATACATATTTGTAAATTATAAAACTTACATACTTCATATTTCAACTGAAAATAAGATCACTGGAAAATAATATTAAACAAAAATTGGTAAATTGGTCATCTTTCAGATATTTAAACAAAAACCTATATTTTACCAGGTGTACATTTATATAAGGCTATTAACTTTCATATTAACAACTATGTCAAGCATAAATACATTTTAAATCCAACATAAAAAAACATCAAAAATGCAATTCAAAATCAAAACAATACTAGCACTAAAATGCAACAAACAAATCTTAAAAATGGCCATTTTACACAATACAATTAAACCAACAGGAACCAACCAACAGTATCTGAGGTTTTCACTAAAATTACTAAGTACAAGCGTGAATGCAAAAGATTGAAGCAGTGTACTGACGTTACCCGATACGTTCCCCGATAGATTCAAAAGACCGAAGAGTCGTTACATAGAGACCAGATTAATTAAATATCACGTTTAACAACTGTAGTAATACACGATCCAGCATTACATCCTTGATAAACTGACGTGCACTTCTCTCTGGGATTTTGTGCTTAAAGCACCCGCTGACTGCCTGGAGCTCTGATGTGCGTGTATGCTGCAGTGCATGCCAGAGTTTGTGTGTGTGTGTGGCCATTTTAAAACTAAGATGTATTAGTGTTAACGGGGTCTAAGTGTGTATTTTTTTATGAGCGGGTTTCTGCTGCGACGGGGGCGGGGCAGAGGATCGCAATGCTGGCTAAGCATTCTGATGTCTATCGGGCATCGGCGATGGATGATGGCATCGTCTATTGACCCGACCCTACTACTAGTACTTCAATGCAACTCAATATAAAGTATAAATACAATTATTAAGCAGAAAAATGGTCATCCTTTTACTGTGCAAACATTAACAACTACTTAAAACTTCATTAAACTTCACATAGAAGATAAAAAATACAAATATATCAAAATAAAACTAATACTAGCACTAAAACGCATCACAAACCAGGCTTAAACTAAATAAAACTGTCCATTTTACAATTATGTAATGAAAAAAACTGTTCAAAAAAATATAAGCGAAACAAAACATTTTCTAAATTTAACAGCCTTGTTCCTGATTCATTCAATCTATTTCCTTCAGCTTCGGCCCCAGTGGAATGAATTCCAGCATATGTTTTACGCAGCGGATATCCTTCCAGCCACAACCCAGTATTGGGAAACACCCATACACTCTCACATTCACACACACATTATGGACAATTTAGTTTATTAAATTCACCTATATCGCATGTCTTTGGGCTGTTGGAGAAACCGGAGCAACTGGAGAAAGCCCACACCAACACGGGGAGAACATGCAAACTCCATACAGAAATGCCAACTGACCCAGCAGAGACTTAAACCAGGGAACTTCTTGCTGAGGCGACAGTGCTAACCACTGAGCACTCCAAAATCCAAATCACATCCTTTCCGACCGACTGGTCACCTCTCTATTTAACTTTGAATCGAGCACACATTCCTCAATCTGAAGATATCTCAACACACGGCTTGAGGATCAGCTGAGATCTCAGAGGAGAGACAGGAGCCAAATCACAGACAGTGAGAGAAGAGCTACAGCCAATGTCCCGACTATAAATCACTGCAAATATATTGCACAATCACGCTGCCATACAGAGGCCTGTCTGAAGACATTAACCGATCAACACTGATTGCGTGTCAGTCATTATTACGCAAAGCTGCACAGCACCTTCCCTCTCGCTCCCTGACTGACAGAAGGGTTATTGGGGCAGTCAACATTCCTGATGCAAAAACAGCATCATGTTTAATATTCACACTATTCAAGAACAATTTGTGTGCCTTAATATATGTAAATAAAACCCAAACTGGCCCCATTTACATTGCTAAAAATCCCACTGGGCTTTTTGCACGATTTATCAATCATTCATGAGATATATAAATGTGTTTCTCCAACTGAAATTAGGAATTAAGAAACATTATATGAAACGTCACAACTGTGATTGACATACAGAAGGTGATGAATTATGAATACTGCTTTATAATTGTTTGTCAAAGTTGCTTTATGCAGCTGCTGGGGTGTTTTGGGATAGTAGCTTAATAACCCAAGTTTCAAAAATATTTGGGTGTCCAAGTGGTAGTGTTGTCACGATACTGGTATTTGATACCAAAAAAAAAAGGAAATTAAAATTGGAGATTTGAAAGTCCACATTATTTAATTTCTGTGATGTGGAGCATTTTTGATCAAGCATTACATTACTGTTGCTTATCCTCATGGTAAAGAATTTTAGCGAAGATCAGTCGATTCATCAGCGAATCGTCAGCTTATAAACAGACCAGCTGATCTTCGCAGCTTTAAAACGCTCCAGTGTCACTGTATCTGTTGTTTCACTCATAAACAGTGTTGGGGGTAATGTGTTACAAGTAACGCGTGTTACGTAATATTTATTTTGCAAAGTAACGAGTAATATACAATTTTTAAAAATGCAACGCGAAAAAAATTAACTTAGTCAGGTTGAACCACAGACAGTCGGCTCGCACTCATCATCATTATCAGGTCTCCTTTTTCACAGCAGATGAGTCAGTGTGCTGTTCTAGTAACTGAATAACTCAGGATATTGGTTTATTTCAAGTCCGAGGGAGTATGCAGTATTTTATTACTTACTCTAGACACAAACCGTTTCATGACAACTCTGTTCAATTTAATGAACTGGTTCAACCGGTTCACTTAGAATATCCGGGTAAAACAAACAATTCACTCACGAATCGCCCGTCAAGACTACAGTTAGAAACAAAAACAATGGAAGGCCAGAGACTTACATTTTTGCAATGGATTCTTGTTATTTTGAACTACTCATTGAAAAAAAAAAAGTGGATTGTTGTTAAGTGTTTAATATGTGTAAGTAAAACTCTTGACCACTGCAAGAAACACGACATTGGAAAAAAAAATTTAAATAACTGGATGCGAAGCATTACACCCGCACCCCACCTCCAGCGAAACAACAAATGAATGACATCAGTTTATGCTCTCCAGGTAAAAATATTAATTCCATTAAACTCTACAAAAATTAATAAACAAATAAAAAGATTATTGCTTTTATTGTTGTGGAGACGCAGCCACTGTCTAATGTTACTGTTTAAGCAATGACATTTTGTAATTTAGTAAGATTTTTTCTCTTTTAGGAAATGATTTATACATTTGTTAAGGCCAGGTGAAGAAATTTATTCAATATATAAAGCTCAAAGATTTATTTTGATTTGGGGACGTTTTTTATCGTCTTACTGTTCATTTTGTTATTGAACATTTTGAAGGTTTAAATCTGTTTTTGCCTTAATAATTTATTGTCAGCACTCTTCAGCTTTATTGCAGTCTTTATTTCAACATACATTGAATTTACTTAACTAATGATACAAAACATTCAACAAACACTACTTTACATGCTTTCATGAATCTGTATATACAGCATGTATAGCTCTGGGTTCAAAAAGTTCTCAAAATAGAACTTTATCCTACATTTTTTAAGCTAAATGAATGTGTAGGTTATACAGGTGGTTTTCAAATGCAGAGCTTCTCTATTAAAAAGGTGAAAAAAAGTTTAAGTTCAAATTCTGAAAGAGATCGAAGCTCAGCCAGGTAAGGAAAAGTAACGCAAAAGTAACTCAAAAATAATATAAAACATTACTTTCATAAAAAGTAACTAAGTAATGCACTTTTTTTGGGGGGGGAGTAACTCAATATTGTAATGCATTACTTGTTTTAAAAGTAACTTTCTCCAACACTGCTAATAAACAACCATGAGTTCGGTGAACTGATGACCTTTACAACCAATCACAGTCATTTCAGTTGAGCACGTGAACACAACGGCAAATTAGCTCTGTTTAAAGTATGTGATCAACAGCGCTCAAAAGTTAACAAAAAATGGACGTTTTTAAAATTTCAGAACCAATTGGTATCGAATTCCAATTTCATGACAACACTACTAAGTGGTGTTCAAGGCTTTTAAAGGTTCGTCAAATCCTTTACCATCAGGATAAGCAACAGTAATGTGATGCTTGCTCAAATATTACCCCTTATGAATATGGTATTTCACTCAAAAATGCTCCACAACACTGAAGCTATTAAATAATGTTGACTGCCCAATCCCAATCTCGGGACTTGACACTTGTTGTTATGTGGTGGAAGCACCACACTATGCACATAATGATAAGGATGACCGTCTATTAAAAGAGGTCACCCGGAGTCCCCTTTCCTGCTCCCCAAGCACACAAAGGTATAACAGATTTATTAAACGTAAAATTTCCAATACCAAAATCAAATTTAGCAAGGAATTAAAAGGACAAAACAAAAACAAACAAAAAAATTACGCTACCGAATATTGGATATCTTACCTAAACCAAAAATAAAGTTCTATAGATAAAACAACAATTCTACCCTCCTTGTCTATCCTTTAAACAGAAGAAAAGTGACAATGGAAAAAGGGCCTTCCCTTATACATTTTTTTGGCAGTGAACAAGTCGAGACCTCATTTAACCAGCGTTACTATATGGAGTTACAGATCCTCAAAGTGAAAAATTGAGCTGTTAATCTTGAAGTGCAAAATATTAAATCTCGAAGTGCAAGCAATTAAAAATCTATGTTTCATAGCATATCGCTTTCCGTGTTTGGTGTGAAAGTTTGGTGTGAGGGAGAGTAAAACCAGCCTATTGGCACAGCATCTTGCCTTTTTTCACTTCTTAATTTTGGCCGTTTTCTCTTTAACTGAAAACAAAAAACGCTGAAAAAAGCATCCCTACTATCGACCACTTACACTGCTTTCGTAGGATAAAGAGGGAAGAGTCATTACAAGGGGTGCTTTTTATTGCACACTTTATACCAAGACCACAAAACTGGCCTGTCCAGCTTTAAAACCTCACATCATCAATGGAAAACAAAGCGAGTCTGGAAAACCAAAGAGGCATAGCGTGTTTCCATTCAACCCACAACAAACACAAACTCAACCTTCAAGTGTCCCTCATCCGATGCTGCGGGTATTACTGTATGTAGTGACAGCAAACGCAGCTGGTTTCAACCAAGGCTGTGGTGATATTATGTAAACACACACCTGGCCAACCCGCTTGAGGATTTACAGGAAACAACACACCTGCTGGCTGCCACACAGGTTCACTTGAGTTAAACCTGGGATGTAAACATGCTAATAACCCACCTAGTCCAAGCAGGTATAACTTGTCTACATTTCTACCCTATCTAATAAAATGAGCAAAACACCAGTCCATGCCCTCTCTCCATTGGTAACATTATACACGTTCTCCATGACTGGTTAACATTTCTCTTTTAAACACAATACAAGCTGCTCTTGACAGCTGCTACAACTTTGAATACAACAAAACCCAACCTCCAGCAGAAGAGGTAAATAATCTTCTCAGACAGAATCTATCATACCTTAAGCATTCTCTTCCTCTTGAACATCTCTTCAGCGGTGTGGCACAACTAGAGAGGGTAAAAAGGTTGAGTACTAGCCACACTTTCACCATCATCACCAATTTAAATGTTCAATCCTGCTTTGGGACCCTCCACAGATACATTCTTTCCTCTGTAATTCCCTTCAAAAAAACACTCCTCAAGCTTTTCTATCTTCGCCTTGCTCAGCGTCTCAGACACAGAAAAAGCTCCCGTTCAGAGGCACCTGTTGAATATTTGATGTGGTGATCTGAACGCTGGGTAAACGCCAGGCCTCTGTGACTCCTCAGCTGTTTGCAGGAAGACGAGGGCTGCTCGGATGACAGAGCATTTGTGCTGTATTCTACACTCGCTTTCGGCTGATACTCGCTATCACTTTTGAAGAGATGATGCCAACCACTGAAAACTTTGAGGACAGCAGTAAACACTTAAGTGCACTTAATACAATTCATTGAACATGTACACATAGACATCACCTATATACTGTTCAGTACAGCTGCAGATTAACTATGTTTTATCTATAATAACTTTACCTGCTAAAAGCTGTTAGTTACTAGTTAATTTGTTAAAGCTTTTAGTAACTAATAAAGTTTTGCTAACAAATAACCTTAATCATAATGTGCACCTATTTTAAAGCCGCTTTGAAACATTAATAATTGTGAAAAGCGCTATGCAATTAGCCTTTAATTTAATTAAGGATTTTCAGTCTTTTATTGGTGTATCCTGACAGTTCAATGTTCATGTCTCAGTTTAAACTATGAATGTACAATAGATTGAATAAAAAAATAAACTGTTATAAGACAGAATTGCAAATGCTTAGCAAAGTTAAACAAATACATGACTAATTTTGTATATGAGATGCTCATAATCAATCATCGTTTGCAGCAACTCAGTTTCTAGTATATAAATTCATTTATTTTCTTTTAGGCTAAGTTCCTTAGTTAATCTGGGGAATGAACCGCCAACTTATCCAGCACATGTTTTACACAGCGCATGCCCTTCCAGCTGCAACCCATTACTGGAAAACATCCATACACACTCAAACGAACAATTTTAGCTTACCCAATTCACCTACACCACACATTTTTGGACTTGTGAGGGAAACTGGAGCACCAGGAGGAAACCCACAAGAACACAGGGAGAACATGCAAACTCCACATAGAAATGCCAACTGACCCAGCCGGGGCTTGAACCAGCAACCATCTTGCTATGGGACGATTGTGCTACCCACTGAGCTGCCAGTTTTCTAGTAATTTGTAAAACAATTCTCGTTGCCTTATTTTTTTTTAGCAGAGACAAAAAAAAATTCTAGTGATTTCAACTAACAATAAAACTCATAAAAAATATTAAGTCAAAGTTTGTATGATTTAAATTTAGCTTAAACCTGTTTAACAAAAAAAACTGTTGTTGTCATGACTTTTTCATATCATTTTTACTGTGTAATTTTAATTAAATTTCAATTCACCTTTATTTCTATAGCGCTTTTACAATGTACATTGTGTCAAAGCAGCTTAACATAGAAGTCCTAGTAAATTGAAATTTATAATAATATTAGGCTCATGTGTAGCCCTACTGTTGATTAACTACTGTTGATTGGAGTTGGGTCGAATCCAGATCACGATCTTTTTCCGATTAATCATGCAGACCTAATCTAAAACACCCAATCTGAGCATGGATATCAACACTATTATCAGATCTAAAATTTCAGCAAAGCCATCAGTAATCAACTTTACAAAGTACAATCAAATATCCTTTTAACTTGGACACAAAAAGACAAAAGGAAACACTAAAATGCAGAGATCAGGAAACATGCACACAAGAAACATCACAAGACATGAGTCTCATTCACTAACCATTCATAAGCCGCTGTGTCTATACAGTTTGTTATGTGTCACATTATATTTATCACTTACATTTTTTTAAATAAAATTTCAGAACAGAACAAAAGTTCTTTATTTTTAAGTTTGTATAGGGATATGAGAGCATATGCAGGAACCACACTATAAAAATATCTGTAAAATTAGCCTTTTTTTTAAATTTGGTGATTTAGTTTTTTTTTTTTTTTTTTTTTTTGCCTTTTATGGGACTCTGATCTTTCTTCCAACAACTTTTAATCTTGAAAAGTTGTAAGAAGTGACTTTTATTAACATTTCTAAATGTTTAAAGCGATATATTGTTTGGGTTGGTGTTTATATATTACGGTACTAAAGCCTTGTAATCAACTGCAATACATTTTCTGTTATTTTACAAACTTATTTCTCTTTATATTATTCCTTTTACATTTTTTTTTATTACAAACTATTAAAATGTCAATAAAAGGTTAAATTGTAAAGTTAAATTTTCAACAACAAAGGTCGAGAGAGCAGAGATTAAGGTCCCATAATGCAATTCACAACCGTAAATAAACAAAGACATCAAAATATAAATTACTACTAATTAACAGATCATATCAATGCCTATATGAGAGGTTATTGTATGAAAGCCCTTAAATGGACATGGGCAAGTATTTAGAAATGTACCCGCTGCAGACACACACACCCTGCTTTTCAACAATATCCATTTTTTAAGAGCGACAATTAGGAGTGAATGAGACTCACTAAGACAAAAGCTACAGGCACATTCTAAGATTGGGCAGGGATGGGTTCAAACCCTGTGATTCATCAAAAGCATCTTAATCATCTTTATGAAACTTTCTATCAGTTTACTTCAAAACTGCAAAACAAAACAAAAAAAAAAAAAAGTGCAATTTTTTTTTTTAAAAAGGCAGAATTGATCCCATCCAGGGCGTGAAGTGCGTTTGGCAGCGGAGCAGAGCGGCACTTACCGGACATGTCTGCCAGGCTCATCGTTCTCACAAACATGGCGCATTTCCGAACCCAATGGGCTCCTGACACTTAACACAGAAAAGGAGAATTTAACGTCAGCCGTAGGTCTGTACTATACGCTCACACACATACAAGAAACCTGACCTCAAACACTGTGGATGATGAAAATGCATAAATGAGTCAGCATGAAAAAATAAAAAGCAGCAATAAGAGTTATGGTGGCTTATATGAGTGTGAGAAATCTGTGTGGTGGATATGGCCACAAATAAATAAATAAATACATAAAATTGC